>NC_134783.1:84938430-84950930 GCF_046742065.1 Oratosquilla oratoria
ATCATGTGAAGAGACTATGCAAACCTCGAGGTACAGACATTAGAGCAAAGAAAAAAGAGGAGACTTGATAACTATTTATAGAATCATGAAAGGCATAAAAACTACTGATAGAGAGGATCTAATAAAATGGAATAGTAGAGATCCAAGAGGACACGGAAAGAAAATCAAGAAAGACAGTTATAGAAGAGACCTAAAAAAGAACAGCTTTCCCCACAGGTTAATAGACGTTTGGAACAAGTTAGATGAGAATGTGGTGTGTGCAAAAACGATACAGAATTAGCAGAATTAAAACCAACCATGAACATACTCAGCATAGACCTCCAGATTCTCCCATCCCAATAGCGCACCTGACCTCTCCTAGTGATTCCTGATGACTATGAAGCAGCCAATCAGGAAAATCGCTTCACACGACACCATCCAAGCAATCAGAAATAAAATAATATATAAACATCACACACATACACCCAAACAATTAGCCTGAAGATGGTCTCCAGAGTAGACCGAAACGTTGGAACCTCATATGGACAGCTACTCAGCAAACTGACAGTCCAACACCGTAAACTAGCTAGAGAAATTGAAACTCTCAACAAAAAGATAAACCATGCAGAAACAGCAATATTATTTAATCTCGTCTGTCAACAAGAATATATATATATATATATATATATGTGTGTGTGTGTGTGTGTGTGTGTGTGTGTGTGTGTGTGTGTGTGTGTGTGTGTGTGTGTGTGTGTGTGTGTGTGTGTGTGTGTGTGTGTGTGTGTGTGTGTGTGTGTGTGTGTGTGTGTGTGTGTGTGTGTGTGTGTGTGTGCAACACTGAGTCCCAGTAATTAGAGATACATTTTAACAACCACAATGCACTTTAATTCTAAGCCATCAACATCGGGAGACCGAATGGAGGCCTCCATTCTGTCTCCCGATGTTGATGGCTTAGAATTAAAGGGCATTGTGGTTGTTAATATATATATATATATATATATATATATATATATATATATATCTATATATATATATATATATATATATATATATATTAAGTTTTTATAACCATAGGTTTTTATAGCATTTGGTAGACAATTCCCACACTATGGCTATAAAAACTTACTATAAAACTCCACAGGAGAAAATATTTTTTGTCATAAGAACATCCTAGTGCTTCCTTTTCATGTTTTTATAGCATTTGGTAGACAATTCCCACACTATGGCTATAAAAAACTTACTATAAAACTCCACAGGAGAAAAATATTTTTTGTCATAAGAACCTCCTAGTGCTACCTTTTCATTAGAGTATACTTTACTATACTTTCTTTCGGTAATTTTGTCTGTTAATGACACGGCTGATGTCGGCTTCCGCACGTTCCAGTTGGTCCTACTATCTTCTCTCTCTCTCTTGGTTCTGTATTGCTTCTGGTAGGGTGTTGTGGTGGCTGTAGGGGTAGCCTGGTATCGGTGGATGGTCTGGTATCCCATCCAGCCATTTGTCCAGCTTTCTCTTGAAGGTTTCCGGGCTAGTATCAGTCTGGTCTGAGATCTCTGGGGAGGCAGTTGAACAAATGAGGTCCATTGTGAGTGAAGGAGTTGTATGGCAAGACTACCAAAAATACTTAAGGAATTCAACATAAATGTAGTCTTTAAGAACAATAGTACTGTTAAAAATATACTAATTAAAAATTGTCCACATAACACTGAAGGTTGCGTATACACCATTTCTTGTCTGCAGTGCCAAACATTTTACATCGGACAAATTGGCAAAGATTTACAAACAAGAATAAACCAACATAAATACAGTGTGAGAAGTGGTCAAATGTCTACTGGTATATTTGTTTATATGAGGGACCAAGATCATGTAATTGACTGGAAAAATGCTATTAAAATAACCTCTTGTAATTCCTTTACTGAAAGGAACATAATTGAATCAAGCCACATAAAACAAACTTTTGATCAAAATATCAATCTAAGCCTAGGTATGTACAGGCTTGATAATTTTATTTCAAAGAAAATTGTTACATGTTTTCCTGCCCTGACATTTGGTCCATCTGTGACCTGAGGGCTGTTGGTAATTTTCTCAGGCTTGTGTGACACATCTTTCCGTTTTTCCTAAAATATCTTTACTTCTGTATATGAGAGAGTGGGTGGCGGAAGAATAAGCGAAGATGGGCTGGAACTTTTTTATTGCTTATATGTTTCGACCGACTCGGTCTTCTTCAGTAAGCTGTCTACAAACAGTTTGGACCTCACATTCATACATCCGAGGACAGGTACATGGACAGGTCATTCCGCTGGCTGTCTGGGGATTCCCTTTCCCGTACCATGCATATGTTTCCCAATTGTATTTATAATTAATTTACTTGCTGTCTTTGACAAAAAAACAAAACCTTCCCTGTCATTGATATTTGCATAGGAATTAATGTAGGCAGCTTCAACAGGCTTCCTCATGTCTATCCTTAATCCCGTGTGTAAAACCTCGACCCCATCCCAGCGGGATGACCTGTCCATGTCCCCGTCCTCGGATGTATAAATGTGAGGTCCAAACTGTTTGTAGACAGCTTACTGAAGAAGACCGAGAATCAACACAGCGCTCCTAGAGGTCGGACGTCTCTGCACTCCAGCTCTCTCAACAAACGCCCGCCCAGGAATTTTCGCCGGCCGGTGGTGGTGAGATTTATCTCCTTAGCTGCTGCCGGTCTGGCACAGGCCGACCTCTTCGTTGACGTCGGCAGGCGGGTTTACACCAAGACAAATACACATATTTCCCAAGTCACGTAATTCTCTGTTTTCAGAGTAGTGCTTGGAAGAAAAGAGGCACACGTACAACTTGCTCGTTGGCTTAGCAGAGGCCCAAACCGTCTCTCACTCAGAACCCTCAATCTGATCGCGGGCTGGTCGACGGAGAGATTTGGGACACCTCTCTGTCTAACCGGCCCGCAACCTAACGCTGGCCTCTTCGCTGACGCTGGTGAGCGAGTTTACACTTCTGACATTTACACACAATTCTCAATCGCGTAATTCTCTGTTTACAAAGGATTACAAAGGCAAAGCATGCCGACAGGAGACCTTTTGATCCATATCAGAGTTGTGATTGGAAGGAAAGAGATCATACAACACCCGCCCGCCTGCCCCCCCTCGCACCGCCACTGAATCAATTGTACTGACCTTCAAACCCACCCTGGGGAAAAGCAGGCTACTCAGGCCCCACCTGTGGCTTATCAGGAACGCGCTCTACACACTCGCCGGTGGTGGCGAGGAGATATATCTCCTTTGCTGCTCCCGGCCTATCTCTTCGTTGACGTCGGCAGACGGGTTTACACTGCCCGCCTGTCCCCCCCCCCCTCACACCGCCACTGGATCAACTCTACAGGATTTCAAACCCAACCTGGGGAAAAGCAGGCTACTCAGGCCCCACCTGTGGCTTATCAGGAACGCGCTCCACACGCGGGAAGTGAACTCTACTCACTTCCCGTAAGATACACACACACGCCTCTCACGAACATAGCCACGCCACACGCACAAACATCTACACTTACTTTTTCTTCGACTAAAATTCGCTTCCTTTCTAACTTTCTCTTCTACTACATCTTCTCATTTCAGTTTACCTCCCACTAAAGATTTTTCCGTTTTTCCACCTTTCTCTACTACTACGCCTCCTACCATTTTCAATTTTTTTTGGTGACCCTAATCCTACTCCCGGCGTCGGCGCCCCCGTCCAAGCTCCCAGTCCATTTCTCCCGAGCCACGACCACAAACTGCCCCAAATCGTTCGCTAATTCGCCCGGTGGCAATAGCCCTCTTTTATACGCTACTATCTTTTCATTTTCTTACAGACATTCTTCCCCTCCCACAGAAACCGATCCCGCGCAAGCGGGTGGTCTTTCCTAGGAATTCAGAATTCAGAATTCAGAAGCTTACTGAAGAAGACCGAGTCGGTCGAAACGTATAAGCAATAAAAAAGTTCCAGCCCATCTTCGCTTATTCTTCCTCCACCCACTCTCTCATCTGTCTAAACCATTCATCAACTTCTGTATATATACTGTCTGTATCTCCTTTACTGTATTCCCTTGATGATGCCTTAGACGAAAACGTTCGGACTACGTATCTTATTTACCAGTTGTTGTTTTTTCCTGCAAATTATATTCACGTGTCATTTGTGAAATACTGCAATATATATATATATATATATATATATATATATATATATATATATAAATATATATATAAAAATATATATAAATAAAAATATATATATATATATATATATATATATATAGTATGTATGTATGTATGTATGTATGTATGTATGTATGTGTGTATGTATGCATATAAAAAGTAAAGAACAGTAACATTGCTTCCTGTAAGAGGATACTGCACTGTATGTGCAGTATTGCACACGCACAGTACAGCATATCATGAGTCATGCCTTAAAAATAGTAGTATGTTTCATTTCCTATTAAAGTAATTAAGCATCAAAGAAAATGTTTTCCATTGTAGAGTTGAAGTGAAAATTAAATTGTATTGATATTAATGATTCATATATACTGAACAACAGTGTGCAGTATTTCTTTGTAAATGAAATGAAAGATATACATAATGTATGTATGTATGTATGTATGTATGCATATAAAAAGTAAAGAACAGTAACTTTGCTTCCTGTAAGAGGATACTGTACTGTATGTGCAGTATTGCACACGCACAGTGCAGTATATTATGAGTCATGCCTTAAAAATAGTGGTATGTTCATTTTCTATTAAAGTAATTATGCATCAAAGAAAACGTTTTCTACTGTAGGAGTTGAAGTGAAAATTAAATTGTATTGATATTAATGATTCATATATACTGAACAACAGTATGCAGTATTTCTTTGTAAACGAAATGAAAACTATGCATAATGCTCATAACTGTGCTGCAGTGTTGTGCAGTAATGAATATACAAAATTTACTGTATTCACCTATTGCTTTACAGTAGACTATCAATTCAACGCGAATAATTTTAACATGTTTATCTGAAATAACATTTACATTTAAGATTTTATGCAAATTTAAAGTAAATCATTTCGATTTCAAGCGAATTTAATTTAGCACGCATTTTTTCCACTGTCGACCTTAACTGTGCAAAGCATCACAACTTCCCACCCGTCATCCAATGTGCAAACATTCAGACATACAATCAGCCAGCTGATTGATTGTAAACACATAATTTTGGATTTCTGTAAACGCATAGTTTCCCATACCATAACATTAACAGTGTCATTTGATGAATTGTTGTTTCAGCATAATACTAACACATTTTTTATTTCGTTTGCTCTAGATTTGTCAGGGTAATTCATTGATAATAGTGTGAATAGTGTTTTACGTTTTTATCTTATCTTATCGTTGTCCAGCGATGCCGATGACGACGTCATTCCATGTATTAGATGATCATGATAATGATGAATTGATGATTATCGTCTAAGCTCTTTGAGGGCTACGTGGGCCAGCGATAGTTAGCCTCTGCCTTAGGTGGCCCCTGTTGTTTCTGTTTTTTTTCTCTTTAGTTTGTGGGGCTAGTATCTCTTAGACCTTAACCTTGCAGTTCATCCGAGATATTTCATATACACGATTTATTGTCCACGCGATGACACTGTTATTATCGGCGGTGCCCTGAGCTCAGGGAGGGGGAGGACCCCTCAACCGTAGGCGGTGCCAGGAGGAGGATGTGCCCCCAAGAAACTGAGGGCTGCCTCGGAAGTGGAAACGGTGAGGTGCCGCGCCACCCCTGCCGCACTGGCCGGCGAGCTGAGTCCTAGGCGAAGAATGTCCGTGTCTCTACAGTGTCTACACTCTATCAGGTAGTGAGGAAGGGCTTTTGCACTTTGGCCCTCAGATTTTACAGCGTTCGTGATTGTCTCTTCCCGCGCGTAGCACTTGCCATCCACAACGATATCCTAGACCTAGGCGGGTCCAATGGACAATACATTCCGCCCTTCTACCCAGAGGAAGGTGGACTGCTTCGTACCTAGTGACTGGGTAGTACCACAGCGCGGATTCCTAAGTTGAAGTTTGCTGCTGTGGTTGGCCCTGACCATTAATCTGATCTTCTTGATGGTCACGCCCTTGATATGTGTGATCGTGGGTGCCAGGGGCAGTGTGATTATGCTGAACTTCGTCGTTGCCTTGGCAACATCATCCACAATAGTGTTCCCTGGAATCCCAATGTGACTGGTGATTCAGTGAAACAGAGCGAGCGTGGTCCAGAGCTTTGGAGCTGGCAGCAAGCTCCGTCTGAAGAGTAGAGCTTCCGTCATTCACTCTT
The DNA here is from genome assembly GCF_046742065.1 of Oratosquilla oratoria. Classification (NCBI taxonomy): domain Eukaryota; kingdom Metazoa; phylum Arthropoda; class Malacostraca; order Stomatopoda; family Squillidae; genus Oratosquilla; species Oratosquilla oratoria. The sequence goes on from NC_134783.1 coordinate 84,944,717, forward strand.
CATAGCGCGGTCACCCCATCAGCGATTGTAAAAGCCGCACCACTCTTCGTGTGTGTGTGGGGTCGGGGGGGGGGGGGCAGAGCCGTCCATGTAGTACTACAAGCTCACTGGGTATGTGGGATTTTTTTTTTGGGGGGGAGGGATGGGGGGAGGTGATGGACCTTATGGCTTCAAGGACCATGGGTTGCAACCGCGCTGGGTCGTAGTCAGTCATCCTTCTGTTGAGATGGAAAAATTGGGAGTTGACGCAAATCGCCACGGGGGAGGGTGGGCATAATCTGAATGAGGTCCGTCTAGAACACGTCGCCGAACCAATTCCCGGAGTTCAAAGGCGCGGACCACATTCACCGCATGGGCCTTCCAGGAGTGACCGTTGGGTCTCCCTCGACGTCTAGGGCACTCGAGAGGGCGGTCTTCACTCCACTTTCCCTTGGGCTGGTCAAAAGTTGGATGAGAAGACAGGAAGAAAGCCTCTCCGCCCGTAGGCGAAGGGAGGTAACTCCCGCCTCCTGTCTAAGATTCACCACATTGGCCCATGGAGGGGCCACAGTGATAGTGCGGAGAGCCTGGTTTTGGAGGACTTCAAGCTTGTCCTTCGAGCTGAGCCGGAGGGAAATGTGACCCACAACGTCCTAATCCACTACCGAACGTACCGCTTAGATACAGTACATCCGGAGGACTTTGTGCCCGGGACCTAGCCGGGGTCTCGTCATGGCTCTGAGGAGATTTAATCTCGTATTCGTGGCCTCACTTAGGTATATGACATCCGGAGCGAAGGAGAGCTTGACTCAATCCAGATGTCCAAATATAGATAGATCGGCACCCAGGGGAGGATGTCGCCTTGAAGAGTAAGATGGGACGTTGCTTCCGCATCCCTAGCCTCATTGCTCTGGTCTCGGATATCAAAATCTTCAGTCCCATCCTTTCACATTCCTGAGAGAGGCGGCTGGGTGCCCTCTGGGCCCTGCAAGAGGCAGCCGTCCTCAGTGACCACCAAAGTGAGATCGTCCTCATAGCAGAGAAGGCGAAAATAAATGTCCCTGGAAGCGCACTCTCGCTACCCTCTCCGTGAGGTTGTCTGCAATCCAGGTCAGTGGCATGATGCCTCTACTGTTACTGCATAGTGATTTGTCTCATTTTTTCTTATGCATTGTTACAATTTTACCATCCTTAGAATTTTGAAGTAAATGCCCAGTTTCCCAGCAGCTCTGGTAAGATTCATATAGGTATGTTATCATGTTATTCCCATCGTATTTAAGGAACTTGGCTGGTATGTCGTCTGGTCCGACAGCTTTATACTTTTTTAGACTTGCGATTGGTTTCCGCACTTCTTCTAGCGTTGGTGTCTGGTCAAGTTCTTGCACGACTGGAAGTTGTGGAGTGCCCTCAAAGAAGGCTGGGTCTGTTGAGTTTATTTGATTGAGGAGTTGCTTGAAGTGCTCGGCCCAGTAGTCAAGGATCTTGACGTGGTCTGTGATTAGGGTATTACTATCAAAAGAGCCGATGGGCGCAATTGAGAAGTTAGTTGGGCCATGGGGAATTTTTAGGGAGGAGAAGAAGCTATGCAGGTCCTCTGTCTCCATGTGAGTTTGCATCTCAGTGGCCAATCGTGTCCACCATACGTTTTCCATTACACGAAATTCACGTTGGACCCTAGAGCACATGGAGGTGAAAGCATCTTTGTTACTACGAGATAGGCGGCATTTTCATATTTCAGCTACATGCAACTTTTTTTTTTAATATTTATTTACTACAAAATGTATATAAATGTAAGTCTAAAGGACCCTGTCTCACATCAAATCAATGTTCTAATGTATAACCACCAAAATATTTATGTAATGCGGCCCTAAATCCAAATTCTTTTAATGGAATGTTTACATATTGGTTCCGTGTAATTGTGGATTCGACGACCTTGTATTTACTGTACGGGGTTGAAACAGTGCTCACGAGACACCGTCTTTTTTCCTTCATTTGTCTTACCTTGCCTTGAATTCTCTCAGTGTTTCCACTTTAAACATCATTATCATATCGTCTCTCTCTCTTCGTTCTTCCATGGTGGGAAGTCCCAGTTTCTTCAGTCTTTCCTCAGATATCACGTGGTTTAGACCAGGTATAATCTTGGTTACTGCCTTTTGTATTATCTCAGTTGTTTTTATATATTTCTTAATTTAAGCATCACCGCTGCGTATTCCAGTCTCGGTCATATCAAGCTTTCATTTTTTTCTTTATCATATCCCCATCCATGTACTGAAATGCCACTCATATTTCTCAACAGTGTGTAGGTCTCTCCTATTATTCTCTTTATATGAACTTCAGATGATAGGTCGTCTTGATAAGTAGATCCTGCTCCTCCTTTGCTTTTGTTATTGTTTCATTTACTATTTCGCGTGCTGGAGAAAATCGATGGCATGCCATATTTGGCACGCGTACCAATTTCGACATTTCTTCAACCTTGAAACAACATACCTTCAGTTGCTACATTATCACCTCTAGGTTAGTTTTGAAGAAATTGCTTCCCAGTAAATTATATCGCATGAAATACTCCATAACAGTCAATATGGACAATATTTTTGCATGTTAAAGAGTCGTTTATTACATTAATTACAAGTGGTCAAAATTAATCATATGTTATAGTTTTTATAAACCGAATATTCATCATCTCTGCTATGTTTATATCTTTTCTTACTATCTGAATGTAATGTTGATCAATTTTTTATTACAAGCCACCGGCTGAGCCAGTCTCCGGTCGTAAGCACCTTTGGCAGGAATTCATCACTGGATCTAAACGACTCCAACAGATCTAAAGGACTCCACCGGATCTACGATAGTCTACCGGATCTACGGTAGTCTACCGGATCTACAGGACTCCACTGGGTCTACAGGACTACTGGATCTACTGGACTCCACCTGAACTACAGGAATCCATCGGATCTACAGGACTCCACCGGATCTACAGGACTCTACTGGATCTACTGGACTCCACCGGAACTACAGGACTTCAACAGATCTACAGGACTCCACCGGAGCCACAGGACCCCACTGGATCTACAGGACTCTACTGGATTTACTGAACTACACCGGATTTACAGGACTCCACCGGATCTACAGGACTCCACCGAATCTACAGGATTCAACTGGATCTACAGGATTCCACCGGAGCTACTGGACTCCACAGGATCCACAGGATTCCACCGGAGCTACAGGACTCCACCGAATCTACTAGATTCCACCAGAGCTACAGGACTCCACCGGATCTACAGGACTCCCTCGGATCTACGTAATCCCTCTGGATCTACAGGACTCCAACTCTCTATTGACAAAATATCTCCAATATACAGTCCCTCTTTCGATGGCGAAAGCCAACGGTAAGGGATAAAAAAAAAAGCCTCAGTATTTTATATCTTTATTCTTTAGTAGATATGAGCGACAGAATGAAAAATCGTTTCCTCATAGCAGATGCGAAATCTGCTTTTTTCATTTGAAAATCATGTTGGTTTGAGTATATATGCAGAAATTGCAAACTCCTTTGTTGTCGATGAATTGGAATGCTGACATTGGAGATTTGTATGATAAAGATCGGATGTATTCATTGTTATCTCAGATATGACATCTGAGAATTGTTTCATTACCAGATGGGTCGTCTTGCCTCGGCTAAGCGTTTCTTTATAAATCTATTGCGATCCGTAAAAGAAATATTGTATACCGGTATGTAAGGTTTGACAGTTCCCAAACTCAAGCAGTGCTTGACAGAAGATTTAAAGACACTATATCGGGCGGTTGGTTTGTACCTAGAATATATAATTTATATAAACAAACATCAATATTTACGCCATACTGGTGTTTCACTTTTTTTACACATGGGTTTGCAGATTAACTTTACTTGGTGAAGTCTGTTTTGGTGGTTTTATACATTTATATTAATATGCATTTTTTATACATTGTTTTGGCTGCCACCATGATGTTTTATTCAGCCGAGGGAAATCCTCTTCACAGCCGTTATATCCACCTGGCGGAAAACAAAAATAAATAAGTAGATAAATAAATAAATACCTCTCGGTACGGGAGAGGTTACTAGAGAGGGGTTTCAGTTTTTTTTTTCTTTTTTTTTCCCTGCCGAAGAGATGCAACATAGATGAATGATGGATAAATACCGACTGACATGGATAAGTAATGATGTCGACATCTAGCTAAACCGTATTATTCTGGCTGTCACGACGATTTTGTTGAGTTGAGGGAGAAAAACTCCTTACGCAGTGAATGTGTTGCAGACCTTTGATGCTGCTAGACGGGAAAGGTACGATGGTTTCGGTATGGATAAGTTTGGTAAATGAAAGGATGCAAAGAAAAGCAGCTACCTGTTGGTAGTGTTAAGAGAACGTCGCTGAAGGGACAATTTGTCACGAAGACTGCCGTGGTGATTCCGTTTACTATTACCGTTTAAAACAGGCTAGCCCGGAAGATGCCAACATGAGGGACCGTAGCAAAGGACGCAATGAAAAGAGGCTTAAGGATGGTCGACTTAGACGAATGCAGCTAAGAAATGAAAAGGCTCAGGAATTTTTAGCACAGAGGCTGCCCCGACAGGTGTTCGTTTCCTCAAGGGCAAACAAGGCAGCTGCGTAGCAGCAGAGGGCAGCAGGCGCGTCCGCATATAGAACAAAGGGACCTCTTGCTCATACAACACGATCGTGGGGGGACCGTTTCACAGGGTGTCGTCTTGGTTGGGTGTGAGACTGAAACACTGATGAGGAAAATGAACTGTGTTATGTGGGGTAGTAGTTTAGAATATGTTGATTATGTTTCTGGATTAAATTCATCAAAGTGTTTGGTGTAGCCTAATTATGATATTATACATTGTGAGCCAATATTGCGCAAAGCCTCATAAATTTATATTAACTGATGGGTACATTAGTGGATAGGAACAGTTAATGTTGGTTGAGGTCGGTCAATTTAATTCACATCCGAAAAAGTGTTTCACGCCTTCTGCGAGAATAAATTTCCTTGTGTCACTCATATACCCAATAAAAATTTATCAACAATGGATTAAAAAAGTAAGAAGGGGCGTTGAAAAATAGATAATGAACTTTCAGTTTATATGAATGATAACATTTGATTAATTTTGACCTTTTGGAATTAATATAATTAATGTAATAACTAGCATATGAAATATTATAATTTAACATATTCATTGTTGTGTAGAGTGTTCCATGCAGTATATTTGAATAGGAAAAAATTCTTCTAAACTAACCAAGAGATAATAATGTAGCATCTGAAAGTTGCTAAGGTTACATGTCGTTTCAAGGTTGAAGAAAGATCAAGATTATTTGCTTTGATGATTGCGCTTGTAGAAAATAGCAGATGAAGTCGACAAATGTTTGTTATCCTAGACGATTACTTTTGTTAAGGTTATTTATGTATCAGTAAACTCCCAAGTCTCTCTTGCAAGAGCAAGGATCGTCCCGTTTTTCGAGATCGTCCCATATTATTTGTCCGCCCCGTATTTTCAAAGTTGAGTCAGCAGTGAGTCATGATTGTGTGCTGATTGCAGCACTGTGCTGAGTGCGAGCGCGGCTCGTAATCGGAAATATTTTAACACTAAATGCAAACCAGACGAGAGATGATAGCGTCAAAATTTCAGAGCGTAGATTTAATCTAGAATTAGGTAGAAACAATTGCAACATTGCAACCGTGTAGTCAGTAAATGGAATGTTTACCGCCGGGGCAATTCAGTATAATAAAATTCAAAATTTAAAAAATAACTTTTTCGTCTAACTTAAATGTGGACTGATAGGTCTCCTATTGGCTTTATCATTGTAATTTTTTTGTAACTCTTCATTACGTGGCCAGGCCTGAGAGGTAATTTAGACTAGAGAACCAATGGCAGCCGACTTTGTCAGTCCCTTGTGTGTACTGTATGTGCGCGCGCGCGCGTTTTTGTGTGAATGGGTTATCACACTGGGCTATCTTTCCTCCCACATCCTACCTCCAACCTCCATTTGGTTGCAGAAATCGAGACTTCTCTAAGAACATTTCAACAGTATGCCTAACGTTCGTATAAGTTTACAGTTTGATGTTTACTCAAACGAACTCTCAACTGTCGGCGCTGGTGAAGCCCATGGAAGCCCAGTGTGATAACCTCTTGAGGAATCATGTTGCAGGAACATTGAGGCAGGAGACGAAAACAAGTCGCGAAAGACTTGTTGCTTCGTTGTTG
>NC_134783.1:84955930-84960930 GCF_046742065.1 Oratosquilla oratoria
GGGGTGAGTGGTAACTTAAGAAGGTCAATAGCTACTGTGTCGAAAGGTTTGCAAGGGACAGGATAAGTTAAGATGGGAACATGACCGCTAATATGACCTTTGTGTGAAGCACATGAATGGCAAGCATCAATATAGGCGTGTATATCTTTCCTCATGGTTAACCAGAAGTACTGCAATCTGGCTTGTGTCAAGCATTTGTCCTTTCCTGGGTGGGCAGCGATGGGTGAATCGTGTACGAGTTTCAGAACTTCAGGAATGAGTTCCGTAGGAACAACAAGCTGAAGCACTGAACGGTTGGGTTCATGTTTGTTCTTCAGTGTTGTGGTGTGATACAGTACTTCGTCTATTAAGGTGTAGTTGTCGATATTTGGAGGAAAATCATCTGTGTTTGTTGTATCACCAGAGGTGAGGAAGTATATAACACGTTTCCAAAGGGGATCTGACTTTTGCGCTGTGGCAATGCGCGCTTGCGTAAGGTTGACAGGAGGGGGATCTTGACCGATGAAAGCGACGTGGCGACTGAGGGCGTCTGCCACCACATTCGCTTTTCCGTGAAGAAAACGGAATGTTGGCATGAATCCTTGTATGGATGGGAGGGTTGCGCAGTTCCCTCGTTTGCAAGTGAACCTATAGATGAGGGAACTGTGCAACCCTCCTATCCACCTATGTTGGCATAAAGACTATGAAGTTGAGCAGACGTCTTAGTTGCCACCTTTCGTCTGGAGCACCAAAAACCCACTTACGCCAGGAACATCACGATAACATAACGAGACAATTGCTCACAGAGAACACAGAGATTATCACAACATGCCCGGACATACGCCGCCTCCCCATACTTGAAGCCTTAAATATTAAAGAATTAGACCCTAATCTCAACATACAATAATCAGACCTGCAAGCATTTCTAAGCATGAGAAGAAACACAGCCCCTAGTACCAGCCAATCTGAGACTAGGAGAAACGAGACAGGCGACACAAGCACGCCTTAAATACCGGCCAGATCCCCAAAAGCCAACATTCCGATCTCTCCCACCGTGAAGACAAGATCCACTTCCACACCACTGAAGAAGAGTCAATGTGACTCGAAATCGCGATATGGTAGCCCAGATGACCTCCTACGGAGAAATCTCACATCTTGCAAGAGAGAATAAGTCTATCTTGCGTAATAAGGAGAATATCCTTAAGAAAATTCAGTATGCTGAATTGTCTATCACTTTTAATGAAACATGTTTGAGAGAAGACCTCCTGCCCATATATACCCTTAATATATATATATATATATATATATATATATATATATACAGTATATATATATATATATATATATATATATATATATATATATATATATATATATATATGCTAATAAGAACACGGGTACGTGTGTTCACTTATGCAAAGTAGACCACTTGGAAAAAGAAACTAACGAAGCAGAGCGCTTTCGTATATTACTTGTTGCACTGAAGATGTAATATACGAAAGCGCTCTGCTTCGTTAGTTTCTTTTTCCAAGTGGTCTACTTTGCATATACATATATATATACATATACATATATATATATATATATATATATATATGTTGAGACATTCTGACAGGTTGATGTAAGCGGAATAGGAAACACAGGAGTCTTGGTCTTGAAAAAGCATACCTGCGAAACTAGTCAGGAATAAACTCAAGACCAAGACTCCTGTGTTTCCTATTCCGCTTACATCATATATATACATATATATATATATAAAGATACTTTGAGAAGTGGAGGACCCGAGGATGGGTTGAAAAAACGAGTCTGGATGTAGGCTCGTGTGTGGCGATGGTGGGTGGGTGGTCAACTTAGTAGTGGTCCTGAAACGAGGCTTTTGTCCGTGACGGATGTAGTCTTGTCCGTGTTGCTCGGCGATGCGAATGGGCGGTAAACTTGTCCGCGCGTGGTAGTGGTCCTGGGGCGGAGCTTTTGTCCGTGACGGCGGGGTGTAGCCTTGTAAGTATGATGCTGGACGATGCAGCGAAAAGGGGTTGCCTCCTAAGTAATGTTGCTGGCTACACTGGAGTTGATTTCCTCGTAGTATTGCTTCTGGCTATGTTGGAGTTGATTGCAAGATAGTAATGTTGCTGGCTACGTTGAATGGCGTCCCTAGGTAGACTTGCGTTGAGGAGTGGAGCTGCGTTGTAGACGATCTTCGTTACCAACCGCTGCTACGAGAATGTTGGGTTGTGACAAGATTCGAATCCCAGCGGCTACCTACCAGAAAATGTGGAAGGTCCAATCCACACTTTAGAGGCGATATGAGTAGCGGAGCAAGTAAAAGGCTACTTTGTTCTAAGGATTTACTCTAGTAAATCGTAGCCAGTTGGCTTGTGCAGAGCCAGTCGTAATCTGCACAAAGAAACAAGGCAACTGACCACGAAGGCTGTAACGGTTGCCACTACATTTTTTTTTTGTCGTACAGTAATATTTACAATGTGACAGGAGTAGATATTTACATGGTTAAGTGATGCACTCAATATCAAACAAAAATGTATACAATTATGATACAAAGAAGGACATGACATATTTTAGTAATACATGATGAAAAATTATATAAAGATAATTCCTTCTGTGGACGTACACTTCTCAACGGTCGTATCATTATCGGACCAGGTGTTCTAAGAGATCAATGTCAGGTCGGCCTAATTCCATGTTAAGTGGCCTCTAGTCGAGTTCTGGTTAGACCTGACGCTAAACAGCCGCTTGGTGCTGCTGCTGCGACGTATGCGACGTCGTGTGCTTGATATCTATCTTCTCGTAGTGTGACGTGTAGTTGTGACGTCCTGTGCAGGGCCCTCACATGGGGGGAGGATGTCATTGAGAACTTTGCCCCGGGGCGGCACTAAGGCATGTAATTGCCCTGGTCCTGTGACGTGTAATATATTTTCTTCCAACACGCCGCTCTCGGCCACTGTGGTCTCTGTTGTCGTGACGTCACTTCTCTCTCAGCCAAACAGGGGCCGGAGAGGACGTGTCCCCTTGAGTTACTTCCGGCAGAAACGGGTATATATGCTTTTTTATTATATATATATATATATATATATATATATATATATATATATATATACATATATATATATATATATATATATATATATATATATATATATATACACACACACAGAGGGTGGAAGAGAAATGGACAACATGAAAGGAAATCTATAACGAAGGAGTGGACAAGTATGTACCTAGACAAAAACAGAAAAGGGTATATAAATCCTGGTATAATAAAAAGTGCAGTGAGGCAAAATACAGAAGAGATAAAGCCAGGAAAAGGGGGAAAAAGGGGGGAAAATGAGAAATAGAAAATGTACACCAAACTAAGAAATGAATATGTAAAAATACGTAGAGAAGAAAAAAGAAATTATGAAAAGGACATAATAGACAAATGTAAAGGTCAACACAAATTATTTTATAGATACATAAACGGTAAGCTAAAAAATAAACAGGAAATACTTAAATTACGTCAAGGTAACAGAGAATTCACAGAAGATATATAAATGGCAGATATTATGAACAAACATTTCAAATCTGTGTTCACCAAAGATTCTACAAAACTGTGATCAAAGAATTGAAGTAAGATTTCCTCCAATGAAGAAATTAAATATTACTCAGAATGAAATAAGGAATCAAATATTAAAGCTTGACGTTAACAAGTCACATGGCCCGGACGGAGTTGCAAACTGGATACTAAAGGAATGTATAGACGAACTAACAGGAAAAATATACAAAATAATTGAATGCTCACTCAAAGAAGGAAAACTACCAGGAGACTGGAAAATGCCAATATAGTGCCAATATATAAAGGGGGAAATAAGGAAGACCCAACAAATTATAGACCGGTGTCCCTAACGAGTACAATAGTTAAAATTTGTGAGAGAATCATCAAAGATAGATGGACAAAATATCTGGAGAGAATAATATACTGAACCCGAGGCAATTTGGATTTATACAAGGAAGATCATATACCACTAATTTGATTTGTTTCTATTCAAGATTGATAGATATATTGCAAGAAAGGGATGGCTGGGCAGACTGTGCCTTCCTGGACCTACAAAAGGCATTTGATAAGGTACCACACAGAAAATTGCTACATAAACTGGAAACTATAGGAGGCATACATGGAAAGCTATTGAATTGGATGGAGGACTTCCTACCTGAAAGGAAAATGAGAGAAGTGCTCAGAGACAAATATTCATAATGGGAAGAAATGAGTAGTGGAGTCCCATAGGGGTCAGTACTAGCCGCGATAATGTTTGCTATATATATAGATGACATGGACGAAGGTATTGTAAGTTACATGAACTGCTTTGCGGATGACGCAAAATTATTAAAGAGAATAAACTCCGAAATAGACTGTGACTCATTACAGAGTGATCTGAACAAAGTCTCAGAGTGGAGCAAGAGATGGGAGGTAGAATTCAACATCAAGAAGTGCAGTATAATTGAATTTGGAAAAAGCAAGAAGAGAATATCAGGACAGTATAAAATTGACGGAAAAGAAGTAAAGAAAGTAAATTCTGAAAGGGACCTAGGAGTAATCATCACCAAAGACATGTCGCCAGATAAACAAATAGTTGGAGAAACATACAATTTGTTGAGATCGATAAAGGTGGCCTTTAAATACCTGGATAAGGAAATGATTAAGAAAATATTGCAAACACTGATAAGGCCAAAACTGGAATATGCAGCGCTGATATGGTCACCCAGTACAAATATATATATATATATATATATATATATATATATATATATATATATAGTTATATATGTATATATATAGTTATATATATATATATATATATATATACATATATACATATATATAAGAAATTCAGAGAGAATACAAAGAGCAACGACAAAGATGGTCCCAACATTTTCAAACTTGACATGTGAACAAAGACTGCCCGAACTGGAATTGCCAACCCTGGAGCAAAGAAGAAAACGAGGGGACCTACTAACCATCTACAGAATTA
>NC_134783.1:84968430-84988430 GCF_046742065.1 Oratosquilla oratoria
GTTGGCCAAAACAGGAGATAGATTAGAGCCCATGCTGCAACCGAATTTCTGTCTAAAAAACTGGTCCTGGAAAGAAAAGACAGTGGAGGAAACACAAAGGCGAACTAGATCAATGATTCTGTTGACTGGAAGGGGGAAATTGTCCTGGAACAGTTGCAGTGTGGTTTCTAAAAAGGAAAGAACATCATCAACATTAATGTTGATGATCTAATTGACACTGTCCGAAGGCCGAACCGGACCTGTAAATATTCACATGACAGCGTCATGGTGGTGTTGGAGCGCAATTGGCTTTCGTCGGTTTCAGTTAGATAGAGCATCGTACGATGGTGTCACGATGTCAATGAATGCTGATTGGTCGAGGTGATCTCGTTCGATGCTGTAGCGCAACGCTGGGAAAGAGGGATGGAAAAACTTGAAGTGGCATTTTTATTTTTTGCCATACTGTATTCTACTTTTCAGGAAGAGCCATGTATGTGCGTGTGTATATTTTTTTTACCATTGCAATCTAATTTATTGATCATTTCCCCAATATACCTTTGCAAATAGTTTCATAATGTTTCTAAAATTCTTCGCTCGCTGTCGCTCGCTTCCCACTCACTCATACATAGTTCAGCCCCCCCCTCCCCATTATTTTCTGGATCCACCACTGGAAGAGCAGTATGTAAACGTACCGTGTAGGCAAAATCCCAAATTAGTTTCTTTTACGTATTCTTCAAAATAAAATCTGCCGTTGCCTTTGTGTCCAGGAGTGTCAAGGAAAGGAAGTTTGCTCTTCACCTGTAATTCATGCGTGAAGTTCAGGGAGAAGTTTTGCTTCTCTTCGATGACCTGAGGAGCATTCTCCTCGATGACAGTACTAATACATATAATATCAATGTAACTCGTATAAATGAAAGGTATGAGGTCACGGTGTTGTATAAATATCTTTTCTTTGAATGAACCCATGTAAAAGTTGGCAAACATTATTCCTTGTGGGGATCCTATGCAACTCCGTCAGTTTGCATGTACATGTTCTTGTCGGTTCAATAAAAATGTACTTCGTTTGTACTAGCTTTTTAGTAACTGGTGGAATATGTCTTCTCAGTGGTATATATTTTCACAGGTTATATAAATTGTCTCATTTACAGGCACACCAGTATAAAAGGGATTCAACATCCATCGCTGTTACTATTCCAGACGATCGGTTTGTTTTTACGAGGTTAAGGAATTCTTCCGTTGACTTGAGAAAGGATGATGGCGCGAAGGAGGAAATCATCTCATTTAGACATTTAGCTAGTTTGTAAGCGACCGCCGGTATCTGCCTGATTATTACAGAGCAAATAGGGAGTCTGTGGTCACCTTCAGTGAGCGGAAGCTTGGGAGTTCCATATATATATTATGAATAAGGCGGTTTAGTCTCACTTTTAAATCGCTTGTCGGGTTTGTAGTGATCTTCTTGAATTCCGTGGTATCACCTAGGATGTGTGACATTTTGTTTATAGTCTTCTTTTTCCAAAAGTATAAATATGGAAGATTTGTCAGCCCTATGTATCACAATACTGTTGATGTCTCTTAACTCTTAAGGGGCAATCCTAAGATAAGGAGAGAGAATGGAGCAACGGGTATAGCCTCTCGATGTGTTAACTTGTCTAATAATTTCAGCCGAGAGAACTGGAGAGATCGTGAATTTATTCTCGCGTTCTATTATATATATATATATATATATATATATATATATATATATATATATATATATATTTATATATACATATATATATATATATATGTATATACATATATATATGTATATATGTATGTATGTATATATATATATATATATGTATATATATATATATGTATATATGTATATTATTGTTCGTGACGGAGACAACCTTGCTTTTACCGTCTATAGAAAAGAAACCCATTCTGGTAGTTATCTTCATTTCTTCAGCAGTCACCCAGACAAAGTAAAAAGTAGTGTCGCCTCAGGATTTTTTCTTCGAGCTCTTAGAATTTGCAGCCCCTAGTTTCTTGAAGGAGAACTAAATTTAATAAAATCTCAACTTAGTAAATTAGCTTACTCGGATTGGTTCTTGGTCAAAGCCCTCAGCCGAGCGAGATCCAATCGTTTCAATACCGCCCCCATTTCCTCTAAATTTTCATTGGATAACAGCTCCTTAATCGTTCCCTTTTCTGATTCATTTATCCCTTCGACCAAGTTTCTTCCCAAAGACAAATTAAATTTAATCAATTAGTACCCTAACAAAATTAATAAAAAAGTGGTAAATGTCCACCAAAGGTTGAAAGAAGAGCATAGTCAGGGGATATATTCGATTCCGTGTAAAAGTTGTGACTTAGTTTACATTGGACAGACTGAAAGGGATTTGAACACTAGGATGATCGAACATAAACATTCCATTAAATATGGACAAGAAAGCTCAGCTGTGTTCCAACATGTCAAGCAATTTAAACATTGTTTAGATTGGGACAAAGCTGAGCTTATTTATAAATCCAGATGTGAGTTCAGGAGAAAAATGGTAGAATCTACTTTGAGTACCAGCCCAACATGAATATTTCAAAGGGGCAATGGTCCCCGGATATAATTTTAGGACTTTTTATCACCAGCTTATTAAAAACACATTTGCCTCCTAACTTCACATACGGAGTGAGCCGATGGTAGAGACCTCTCCCAATGCTCCCCTTTCTCATGTCAAGAGTGCTACTTATGTACCATTCACTATTCTTATTTGTATCTACTGAAGAGGATTGCAGTTTGCAATCGAAATATATAGATTCCCCGTATCCAGTCTTTTCTACTCCAACAGTGGTTTACACACACACACACACACACACACACACACACACACACACACACACACACACACACACACACACACACACACACACACACACACATATATATATATATATATATATATATATATATATATATATGTATATAAGTTGAATTACATACGACAACATTTTTACAGATGATTATTTTCTTCTTTATTTTATTGCCTCTATTGCCTCTGACCCAGGGCAATGGACGAAATGCAAGCATGACCTGTCATCCAGGAGCCAACAAAATTGGGAGGGAGGGAGGGGTGGTGAATGGGAGTGGAATGGCTGGGGATGAAATGGGTTGGAATGGAATTATGCCTTTTGACTTTTGCTACTTCCCTTGTAAAGGGGAAAAGCCCTTGGTGTGTGTATATATATAATATATATATATATATATATATATATATATATATATATATATATATATATATATATATATATATATATATATATATATATATATATATACGTGCTAGTACAGGTTCGAGTCCTTGGCTGTATCACGTTATAATTTCTGCATGTTGGCCTCCTCGAGTCTTTCGATGTTGATGGCTTAGAATTAAAGTGTATTGTGGTTGATAAAAACGTATATCTATTCACTGGGACCCATTCAGTGTTGTACAAATATTTTCGCGCGTTTGTATACTTACTAATTTTACTGTCATATTGGAGATGGGTTAAACGCAAAATTTTGTGTACATGTAAATGAGCATACAAATATATAAGAAAAGGTGCTCTCAAATTACATCTCTCTTGATGGCGCAATCGGTTAAGTCACTATTACTTGTCACGTGCTAGCATAGGCTTGAGTCCTTGCCTGTACCACGTTTCAATTTCCGTATGTTGGCCTCCTCGAGTCTCTCGATGTTGAAAGCTTAGAATTGAAGTATATTGATGTTGATAAAAATGTATATCTATTCACTGGGGCCCATTCAGTGTTGTACAAATACTTTCCAATGTTCGTATACTTACCAATTGTACTATCATAGTAGAAATGTGTTGAACGTAAAATTTCGTGTATGTGTATGTAACTCGAGCATACAAATAAGAAAAGTTTCTCTCAACTTATAT
Organism: Oratosquilla oratoria; assembly: GCF_046742065.1. NCBI lineage: Eukaryota > Metazoa > Arthropoda > Malacostraca > Stomatopoda > Squillidae > Oratosquilla > Oratosquilla oratoria. Next base: position 84,972,325 of record NC_134783.1, read on the forward strand.
CTCTCTTGATGGCGCAATCGGCTAGCACAGGTTCGAGTCCTTGGCTGAACCACGTTTCAATTTCTGCATGTTGGCTTCCTCGAGTCTCTCGATGTTGATGGCTTAGAATTAAAGTGTATTGTGGTTGATAATATATATATATATATATATATATATATATATATATATATATATATACTATGATAAAGTAGTAGCTTCTGTCTGTCTGTCTGTTTGTTTGTTTGTTCGCGAACTTTTCCTAGGGTTTTGGAGATAGACCCCCATAACCATATATATTCTGATACTCTATCACTCCAGGAACTTGGATAACTATGTTTCATTAAAAAAAAATTTTTTTGGCCAGGATTAAGGGTTAAAGGGGTATGGTGGGGTAACACGCCACTACTGTAGTGTCCCCTTAACACGATTAGCTTTTTATGACAAAAATTACTATGATTAAACAAACCATTGTATGTGTTCATAAATATTATTTATATTTGTGAAATTAATGTTGACATAAACTATGATAGCCTGATAGCCTTTGTAAGGAGAAAGCATGTAAATGTAAAATGATTGTATGATTTTACCAAATGTTTAAATATTGGTTATTTTTATTTTACTTTTTCGCGGGTGGTAATATAATCGAGTCAATACAAGAAGAGAGAAAAAAAAACAACGTAGAGACTGAACAATTTTACACCAGGCCTAATGACCCCCTTATGGGTCGATAGCCTTAAAAAAAAAAAAAAAAAAAAAAAAAAAAAAAAAAAAAAAAAAAAAAAAACCAGTTCAAAGATAATAAAAGGTTGGTTCAATTCTTTTTTATTTCCAAAGGGCGTCTCTCTCCTCAAATTGATTTTTTTTTTACTTTTTTAACATTTAATTTGTGTTACCTTTTCCATTGAGTTATAATGATACGTGTAACTTTTTTCAACAAATTCTATCAAAATTAAAATGATCATCATTTGCCCGCAGCAACGCGCGGGTAATTTGGTTAGTATATATATATATATATATATATATATATATATATATATATATATATAGATATATATATATATACACTGTACATATTCATATACAGTATATATATATATATATACTGTATATATATATATACACACTATATATATATATATATATATATGTATATATATATATATATATATATATATATATATATATATATATATATATATGTAACTGAAGGCGGAGAAAATATACGAGGAATAATGGAAGACTTTTACTGCCTTAACGTTTCGACCCTTAGGGTCTTGATCACAGTAAAATTCTTCCATTATTCCTCGTATATTTTCTCCGCCTTCAGTTACATTTGTCATAGTTTAAATCAATATATATATATATATATATATATATATATATATATATATGTCTATATAATATATACATATATAATATATAATTATATACATATATATATATATATATATATATATATGTGTGTGTGTGTGTGTGTGTGTGTGTGTGTGTGTGTGTGTGTGTGTGTGTGTGTGTGTGTGTGTGTGTGTGTGTGTGTGTGTGTGTTTTCTTCCTCGTATTTTACAAATTTCCTAACTATACTTGCTTCGTATCGATGATGAACAAACAGTTCACAAAATGTAGCCATATATTATATTCGACGTTTCGTCTTCAAGGGGACATCTTCAGGAATTATACAACTGTAACACTGAATTACAAAATAGAACAAATAGAACAAATATAGGTAAAAGTAACACAACAACATTTAGATATTAAGGAAGGTATTTACAACATACCAACACAAATTCCACCTTCGAATCCCACCCTCCTAATTAGCCACTAACTACCAACCCAACCATTTCCATATAAGCCTCTTGGTACCACCAGCTCTGAGATCAGCCCGCATACTATAAGATGAGGTCAATAAGTTTGTAAGCAGTGACACGTGGGAGGTAAGCATTTAAATATTGAAAGTACTCTCCTTGGCGTGTCACTCCGATAAGAGGATCACCAATTAGACGATTACCGATAAGACGACTCCTTTAAAACTATAACCGATGAGATAGTTTCTATTCAATGTATTTAAAAAGGGAATCTTACCATCTTTTTTCCATTTCACTTTGAAATTTGTATTAGTTGCTAGCTGATTAAGTTTATCTAGAAAAACATCAAAGGGACCCCAACTCTCATCCCAAAGTGTGAAAATATCATCAACATATCTGAACCAAATACCTTGGGGTTTTATCGTCGGAAGAAGAGCACTCTCAAAGTATTCCATGTAAAGATTGGCCAGAACAGGAGAAAGGTTAGAACCCATTCTATAGCCAAACTTTTACCTTAAAAAACAACATTAGTTGAAACATAAATTTATACAAATGCGATGATTTTGAAAACCGGAAGGAGGAATATGTCTTGGAATGCTTGCAGCTTGGTTTCCAGAAAGGACAAAACATCATCAACACAAATATTTGTAACTAAATAATATCGAGACTTAATAAACTACAGACTAAAATATTAATATCCTTGATTTTCTGGATGAAATATTCTGAATGTTTTATAAGTGAATTGGAAATATTCCCCACGAAATGTGATAACATACCCGCCATTTGGAAAGTTTGCTGGTGCAAGAACCCCTGTTGGTGAAGATGGGCCTTAATGGGGTACTATACCTTCTTTATGTAACTCAGGAGACCATAAAAAAAGACAACTTGGGAGTGAACATTTTAAATCTAGAAACATATTTACTAGTGATCTTACATACTTGCCTGTTAAAAGAAGCAGCCATATCTTTTACGTTTTTTTTTTTTTTGTGAGATTTTGTATGTTGTGATCATTGAGAAGATCCATGGTGTTTATCAACGTGTGATATTCCTTTTTTTTTTTTTAAAGATCTTCCAATCCCTGTCGATAACGTTTGGTTAAACCTTTATTACCCTTAAGGCAATCAGAAATCATATTCAAAAGTACACCTTCCCAAACTCTGACACTAACTTCCTCAATCCCTCCTCTGATCCTGCTACAAACTCTGTGTCGTCAGCAAACAATAACTGGGTTATCTCCCACTTTTCTCCATTTTCTTTAACCATCTCCAACCCCTGACCCACTACCCTTGCATTCACCTCTCGCACCACCCATCCATGTATAAATTGAACAGCCAGGGTGACAAAACACATCCCTGAACAAGTCCCACCTTTACCTCCAACCACTCACTCTCTCCATTTCTAATCCTAACACAAGCTCTACTACTCTCGCACCACCCCATCCATGTATAAATTGAACAGCCAGGGTGACAAAACACATCCCTGACCAAATCCCACCTTTACCTCAAACCACTCACTCTCTCCATTTCTAATCCTATCACAAGCTCTACTACTCTCATAAAAACTCTTCACTGCTCTTAAAAGCTTTCCTCCGATCCCATATATCAGCAATACCTCCCACAATGCCTTCCTGTCTACCCTGTCATAAGCCTTTTCCAGATCCATAAAAGCCCAAAACATATCCCTACCTTTTCCTATAGCTTTCTCACATATCCGTCTTACCGCAAAAATCTGATCTAAACAACCCCTATCTGTCCTAAACCTACACTGTTCCTCACCAATTACTCTCTCTACCCCCTCTGTTTCTCTCCTAATCCACTTAATCAAGACCCTCCCATAAGCCTTCCCAACTACATTTAAAAAGCTGATCCCTCTGAAACTACTATACTCACACTTGTCCCCATTTCACCTTGTAACGTGGAACTATGCAGGCACTCCTCCAGTCCTCATACACTGTACCTTCTCTTAAACAAACTTTAAATAACCTCATCAGCCAGTCCACTATAACTGTACCTCCTTTTTTCAGACATTCTGCATGGCATCCATCCAACCCAGGTGCCTTACCTGCTCTCATCATCTTAACAGCTGCCTTCACTTCATCTTTCCTTATTTCTCCTCCATTTTCCTCACTCATCACCGTAATTTTCTCTGCGCTTCCCACTACAACTTCCTTTCCCTCCCTATCCTCCTTCACATTTAGCAACTTCCTAAAATACTCTGCCCACCTTCCTCTCACTGCCTTCTCTTCCATTATCATCTCTCCATCTGCACCTTCTACCTTTTCTTCTCTACTTGATTTGCCTCCTCTTCCTCTTTTAATTTCTTTCCAAAACATCTTTTTATTACTTTTAAATTTTTCTGTCATACTCTTACCCCATTTAACATCTGCTCTCCTCTTTGCCTTCTTTATCTTATGCTTTACTTCTCTTGTCTTTGCCTTGTACCTCTCATGATTCCCTCGTTCTAGTTTGTAACCAATCTATGAAAGCCTGCTTCTTCTTTTCTACAACCTTTTTTGCTTCCTCATCCCACCACTCACTACCCTTCTTTCTATTTCCTCCCATCCTCCTTGTTCCACACACTATCTTTGCACACCTTATGACTCCCTCCTTGAACCATCCCCATTCCTCCTCCACTCCTAGTTCTACTCTATCCTTCACTCCCTCCCATTCCTCTTTCAGCTTCTTCTTATACTCCTTCTACTTTTCTTTCTCATTTAATCAGATCACTCTAAGTACCTCTCTACCTTCTGCCCTTTTCCTCTTTCTCCACCTATTTTCCAATCTCAACTTACCTTCCACCAAAAAATTATCTGATATATTCCCCCACTCTCTCCCCTTAGTACATGTATATCCTTAACTCTTCCTACTATACTCCAGATCACCACTATATAGTCCACTAACGCTCTATCTATCACCCTTCCATCCACCACCTTCTCCCATGTGTACTTATGCTTGACTTTCTTCCTAAATACTGTATTTGCTATCATCAACTCTCTTTCGAAATACATCTCCACCATCAACCCTCCACTACGATTTTTTCCTGGAACTCCACACTTCCTACCCTAGCATTAAGGTCTCCCAATACAACTATATTGACATTTCTCCCTAATCCCTCTATGCACTCATTTAAATCCACCCAAAAAGCCTCCCTTTCCTCTACGCTCTTCTCAATGCCAGGCCCATATGCACTTACAAAAAACACATTTCCCTTCCCAGCTTCACCTTCATCCACATTAACTTTGAAGAAACTTCCTTCCACTCCACTACACGCTTACCTATCTCTTCACTTACTAGTATAGCCATCCCTTCACTCCTGAGAACCTCCCAACTACACTCCCAAACTCACACTCGCCCCTCCCTTTCAACTTAGTTTCACTTAATGGCAACACATCCATCTTTCTTCTCACAAACATACTGCCTATCTCTTCCCTTCTACTCTCATCTGTACCACATCCACGCACATTAAAAGGCCTAAATCTTAGGATACTGGTTGGAAAACTCCAAGACTCTCTTATGTCTTTACTTGTTTTAGGGATGTCCCCTGTGGGGCTACAGGTAGCAGGATTCCTAGTCCTATCCCCCTTCCTATTTTTTTTTTTTTTTTTTCGCCTCGGACGACTCAAGCGGGAAGACTTGGTGGCAGCATTTTATCCCCCACCACAGGGTAGGCGAAAAAAAGGAATTGAATATTAAGAGAAATGTTACAGGACAGTAACAATTGGTGGGGGGACAGCATAACGGAGGGACAGCCGTAGTATAATAAAAGTGTCATCATTTCTCTATGAACAGAGTCTTCCTCTATCACAGACATAATGATGTGTGGCCCTGGCCCGTAGGGGCGCCCCATATAGACCCTAAAGTATTAATTGCATGCTACTTTGCCACGATAATATGCAGCCAATACCAAGACATACATATGTATATGCATATATATATATATATATATATATATATATATATATATATATATATATATTTATATATATAGATATATATATACATACATATATATATATATATATATATATATATATACATGCATACATACATATATATATATACATATATATAACTTAAACTAACTTGACCTAACCTAAACTAATCCGACCTGACCTGACCTAATATAACCAAACCAAATCTAACCTAACCTAACCTAATCTAACTTAACCTGACTTAGCTTTTGTAAGTTAGGGTGGAGAGTCTACAGTTGATCAGGGGGGGGAGGGAATTCTACAATTGAGTGTAGTTGGGGTGGAGATTTTACAGTTGATCAGTGTGGGGGGAAATTCTATAATTCACACACACACACACACACACACACACACACACACACACACACACACACACACACACACACACACGATCGTCGAATTTACGGCGAAGATTGGAACTCTAGAAAAACGCAATTTTCATGGATTTCAACGAAGAGGGAGTACCTGTGTTGTATTAGTAGGGAAGGAGAAAGCTCGTGGTGTAGTGGGAAGGTGAAGAAAAAGGAGAAGGGGAGGGATTATTGAGGAAAATGGAAGAAAATGAGGAAGGGGACGAACGGGCCCCGGACGTCAGAAGGAATGTAAACAAGAGATGTGCAGACGACACAGGTGAAGTCGAAGAAATCAGTATAGGCATTAGAATCAGAAATATAGATAAGAGCAGCGCAATAGCAAGTGGAGATAATTATTCTTATGGACTTAATGCGGGCGGAGATGACAACCTCCCCCGATTAGCAAATCTAGAGGAAAAACTAACAAAAATTAACGAATCATGGGAGGTTAGGTTTAGTCAACTTGCACTCATTACACAAAGAGTTGATAAATTGGAAGAACTAAAGAAGGAGAACCAAAACCTAAATAAAGAAGTAGAAGAATTAAAAAGATAGTTAAAAGAAGTAAAGGATGAGAATGAGGAAATAAAGAGGAATGATAAAGAGAATAAAGAGTACATAGCAAAAGTGGTAAGTGGTTGGAAAAAAGGTTCAAGAAAATAGCAAATTTGAATTTAGAGATATTGTGAAACAACAGATGAAGGAACACACTAAGGACACAGTTATTAAAGTGATGAGAGAGAAGGAGAATATAGTAAGAGATTTAGCAGATAAAAAAAAAAGTATAAATATATTAGGAATGGAAGTGAAACACAATCCAAATAGGACTGAAGGAGTAAGAGATGAGAAAGAAAGAGTGAACAAAGTATTAAACGTATTTCAAGAAGGTGAACAGGAAATTGGGACAGAAATCTAAGAAATATATAGTTTGGGAAATACAATATAGACAAGACCAGACCAATTAAGGTTAAATTCAGGTCACAAACGACAGCAGAGAATGTCTTATCAAAAACAGGAAAACTAGCAGAAAGTGATCAGTATAAACAGGTATGGATAAAAAGAGAGATAAATAGGAAAGAGAGGAAGAAAAAACAAAAAGAATCGAAGCTTAGGAAAAAAACGAGAACAGAATAGAGTCAAAGAGAAATTCTATTGGAGAGTAGTGGATATGAAAGTGAGGAAATGGTTCATAGGAGAGAGAAACAAAAGGGAAGTAGAAAACAGGATGGAGGTAACAGATAATTAAAAGTGTCTTACACAAATATAGATGAATAACAGGCTTGAACGAACTGAATGATTACCTGATGGAAAAAGAACCATCCGGACAAAATGGGAATTGTGGAGACAAAATTGAAAGGTCCATTACCACCCAACAATGTAGGACATGGTGTATATAATTACTGGATTAGAAACAGAGAAGTAAAACAAGGTGGTGGAGTTATGTTCCTGACTAAGAAGGATATAAATGTGAGGAATATTACATATGGAAAGAATAGAGTAGAGATGATTATGATGGAAATAGGGGACAGGGACAAGAAGAGCAGGAAGTTTGTGGTAAATTATGTGCCTCCTAAAACGGCTCCGTGGGACGAGAGAGAACACAAGAATATGTTAGAAGACACAAGGATAATACTAAATAAGATAATGGAAGATGGAGGAAGAATAGTTATAATGGTTGACTTTAATTGTAAAGAAATCTGCTGGGAAGAGATGACAGTGAAGGGTGGAGACAACCTATAGGGAAATGTACTACTTGATATAAAACATACAATGACACAATGGATACAAGAGAATACTAAGTATAGAAATGAGGAAGAAACATCGAGACTAGACCTAATAATCACACCAGAACCTGAAATAGTGGACAAGGTTGAATATAAGACACCACTAAGTAAAAGGGACCTCATATTAGTTGAACTGGAACTAAATGAAGAAAAATACATGATAAAAAACGAACAATAATTTCTATAAGCAACAACCACTATGGTCAGCAATAAACCTATGCATGTCGGTATAGTGTATTTCGGGTTCTATAAATGTACATATCAGAGGCATTGTCTCGGACTTGTGAAAAAATAGGCCACCTTATAGACTGGTACACTGTTGCCTTAAAAAAATACATGTATATAAATATGGATATATAACATATATAATTAGATAGATATTGGGATACATAGAATATAATGAAAAAATGAGCTCCCATTAAAAGTGAGAATATTAAGCGGTACTTTCGCGGAAACAATATAAGGTTTCAGAGTTGAGGATATTGATTTATTGGATGATGTTCAACAAATAATTAGCACTGATGCTAATGGTACAAAATTATTGTATAAAAAAGATTAAGTTTCTTCTTGCACAATGCCTTCCCTCTCCTCGGCTATGAATGAAATGTTTAACTTAAGTAGTTTGTGTGTTAACCTTTATGAATTACGATGTAAACGGAATTGTGAAGTGGTGCTCTGTATATCTTAACAGCATTTCCAATTTAACTTACAGGATTAATACAAGAAACTTTTAGCCAAACATTAAGGAGCTATAGTCATGTTACATAAAAATGGAATAAACATGTTGATTTCGAAACAGAAATAAGGTGTACCCATTAGAAGGTCTTTTTGTTGCCGGGTATGCAGGAGCCGTGACCATGAGAGATAAACTTTATTTCTGCATATGTCAGCCGTGAACGTGAGAGATTAACTTATTATCTGTACATGTCATTTCGATACACCAGTGATTTCTGCATATGTCATTACGTTATACCAGTGTCATAATTTGGATTCTTTTGACGTTTCGAGACCATGGTTTAACTTAATTGGATCAAGGTCTACGTCTTGCTGATACCGAACCCAATAGAAGGTTTGCCAAAACTATTTGCCGTTCATCCATTGACATATGAGGTGATTTCCGCGTGCTATTTGAAAGCCGTACCTCTGATCATCAATTTTGCAAGCATAACAAAAGAAATTATTCTAAATCAGGAACAATAATAACAAGGAACATATTAAGTGATATGCGAAGGGCCGTCTGATTTATATCTTCGCTTACTCCGTCGCAATTGAAATCTTATGGACACCGTTAACCTGTTATAAGGGATGAGTATGCTAGCTGAATGAAACATAAATTGAATATTTCTGCCATAATGACTAGGGTGTAGGGAGTGAAATTATTGGAATTGAGACCAGTACACCGCGATATTATTATTCACGTCCTAAGACGGACATACAAAATGCATATCGTTGCTTCCACAACGAGTATTTGGACGCTTTTGTTGCCTCTGAGATTGCTTTGCAGATGCGCAGCGGACCTGTTCCATAGGATTTGGCCAGGTGCTGAGACAACTCTGTAGTGGATTAGTCATCACTCATAGAACGGAGCGGCGGATTCGTTTCTCGCAAATCTCATCTAGACCCGAGTCGCCCAGTTTGTGGGACAGCGCCCACGCTAACCTCCTGGGATGAAGCAGTCTCGGTCGCCTCGGAGGTACATCTTTCGTACTATAGAGAAGAAATGGACCAGCATTTTCATTTTTTAAAAGCATACATCTAACTATATATATATATATATATATATATATTGTATATATATATACATATATATATATACATATACATATATATATATACATATATATATATATATATATATATATATATATATATCGCTTGTTTGCGAAAACGTCGTCATAACTCAAAAAACTGAATTTTTGAGTTATCTATACAGACATATTCATCTTCAAACACGGATTTTTTTGGTAACAGTGTCATATCTGTAGCTCAAAAATCGACCGCTAGGGAGTGCTAAATGCCCCCAACGACATAGCCTTACATGTTCCAACTTGTTCCAACAAATATTTTAGACTTAGTAAAGATTATGATTGTTTCAACTTCTATAAACTTTAGAGGCGTATTTGATGCTCCAAAAAATGTTCCACCTATGGTGTTTGAGGGCTTTTTATAATATTGAGAGCGTTTTGAAACTTTAAAATGCCTCTCCTGAAAAATTCGATATTTTGAGTTATGACGACGTTTTCGCAAACAAGCGATATACATTTATATTTCATTTATCTTTTGGAGGTTTTTTACACTCTGGGCCCATCGTTCCCATGGCTGGTTGAATTCCACTTTGTGAACTTCTATCCTCTCTGAGTTCGAGGCCCCTAGAGTTTTTACCATCCCTAAGTCTTGTTTGTGTAGTGTGCGGGGACGTTTGAGGCTGTGACTTTGTCTTGGCCGTGTGTGGACACACGCTTCTCCGAAGGGGGGCTATACGGTGATTGGTTTGACGACGACATCACCACTAGTTGATACTAGAAAGTGTGATACTAGTTGATACTATTTTTTATCATCAAGCTGGCATCGCGAGCGGAGGCCCCTTCTCGAGTCATAAACACCATTTCATTCTTGTTGAAGTCAGGCTTTCTTAATGGATAACATGACCCAGTGCTGACCCAGTGAATGAGACTCTGTTCGATGAAGGCAAGGGTGTTTACAAAGAGACATATTCCTATTGGCCAGTATATAGTAAACAGAGCGAATTTAGCCAAGCTTAGTTGGTTGTAGAAGGAGCCTATCTCTTCCAGAAGTTTCATTTTAGCCGGCACACAGATTCAAGTTAGTTTTTCAGTCTAAGTTAAAGTTAAAGAGTCAAGGCAGCTCTCTATTAGAAGTCTACAAAGTCTTTGCCTATTGGAAGTCAAGACTGGCCTGGAGTGTCATATAGAAGGTCGGTACATGTGATTCACCTTGGTCTTTGGATCACGTGTTGGACTCGAGATCGACAGCTATTTCCCTCCCGGAAGAGAGCTCAGAGCTCGTGTGACCGATCTATGGGTAATGCTATGACCTTACACGCACACACACACCCAACTCCCCGCCCACGAGAGTCTGAGTAACGACTCGAAGCGCAGCGATACTGAAATAATTTCAGCCCTGGGCAGGATTCGAACCAGGTACCACCGGCACCACCGTACAGGCAGTCTAGTACTCTACCAACCGTGCCACCGAGTCGTTTGTGTGTATGTGTGTGTGTGTGTGTGTGTGTGTGTGTGTGTGTGTGTGTGTGTGTGTGTGTGTGTGTGTGTGTGTGTGTGTGTGTGTGTGTGTGTGTGTGTGTGCGCGCGCGCGCGCGTGCGTGTGTGGATGCGTATATATGTATACAGATAAATTAAAATGCTAAAAGATATTAGATTAGATACATGTGCATCTAAAATACCCGATTTTAGTCAAGCTAAGTTCAAAGGACTACGTCAGGAGCTTCAGCTTACAGATTGGGAAGTAATTTTAAGCGAAAGACCTGTAGATAAGATGTGGGAAATATTTCAAAATACGCTTAGTAAGATGATTCATACTTACATCCCGTTTAAGGACAGACGCCCCCCAAATCAGGCTCGCCCAAAATGGCTCGACAAAGAAACTGAAAAAAGTATTGCTAAAAAGAGACAGGCTTATAAGAAATACAAGTGCTCGGGTGCACCTAACGACTATCAAAGTTATGTAATAATACAGAGAGATTTAAAAAAGACAATAAAAAACAAAAACGACAATACGAAATAAATATCGCTGATAAATTCAAATTGAATCCCAAATATTTCTACAGTTACATTAGAGATAAAAAGGTTATTAGGAATCACATTGGCCCACTATTATCTGCTGACGGTCAACTTGAGTATTCAAACGAAGGAATGTGTAATATTTTAATCAACTATTTTAGCTCAGTATTCGTAAACGAAACACCTCAAAGTGAACTCCAAACTGGAATTTGTGAAAAGTCTAGGGTAAACATACTCACGGTAAAAAAAAAAAAAAAAAAAAAAAAAATGAAGAGGTGTATAGAGAAACTCAAAATTAACAAAACACCAGGGCCTGACGGATGGCATCCAAGAATCTTATAGGAAATGAAAATGAGATTGTTGTTCCATTAGAAATTATCTTTAAAAAATCCATCATATCCGGAGATGTCCCGAGAGAATGGAAGCTAGCTAACGTCACTCCAATATTCAAAAAAGGTGACAAAAAGAAACCAAATAACTACAGGCCTATAAGCTTGACTTCAATCGTAGGGAAAATGATGGAAACTATCATCAGAGATGCTATCGAACATCATTTAGAAAGTAACTGTTTGATAAATGATAGCCAGCATGGATTCAGACGGAAACGTTCTTGCGTGACTAATTTACTCGAATTCTACAACACAGTCATCTCGAGTTATGACAAAAGAAACAATATAGATTTAATATATTTAGACTTTGCAAAAGCTTTTGATACTGTCCCCCCCGAAAGACTACTCACTAAATTAGCTTCACACGGAGTAAGTGGCAACCTATTAAGTTGGACTAGAAATTGGTTGAATGATCAAAAACAGAGAATTTTTTTAAATGCCAAAACTTCTGGATGGAAAAATGTTACGAGTGGAGTTCCTCAGGGTTCCGTTCTTGGGCCACTTCTATTCATAGTATATATAAATGATGTAGACCATGGACTAAAATGTATTGTCTCCAAATTTGCTGATGATACAAAATTGTGCGGAATGGCAAATGATCACTTCAATCAATTAGATATTCAAGAAGATTTAGATAAATTACAGCAATGGTCTGAAAAGTGGCTAATGAAATTTAACACAAGTAAATGCAAGGTTATGCACATAGGTAAAAATAACAGTAAGTACGATTACAAGTTATTTGGAAATTCATTAACAAAAGTGAATAGTGAGAAGGATCTAGGGCTAATTATCAGTGACGATCTCAAATCATCTAAGCAGTGTATTTCAGCCTCTGAGAAAGTAAATAATATTCTAGGACTGATTGCACGATCTTTTGACTTCAGAAGCTCATCTCTCATTAACAAGCTATATAAATCGTTAGTTCGTCCACATTTGGAATATGCTGTTTCTGTATGGTCACCGAATCTCATTAAAGACATTGACAGATTGGAAAAAGTACAAAGGAGAGCCACAAAACTGAATCCAAATATAAGAAATAAATCATACGAAAATCGACTAAAACATAGGAATTTGTTTTCCCTAAAAAAACGTAGACTCACAAGTGACTTGATACAGGTATTTAAGATTCTAAAGGGGATTGACAACATCAAAAGTGACAAAATTCTTACACTGAATGAGAATCCGACAAGAACTAATGGTCTCAAACTGTCAGGAAATATATTAAATTTGGAAGTGGGTAGAAACAACTTGGCCAACCGTGTAGTTAATGAATGGAATAAACTTCCTGCAGAGGCAGTACAATGTAGTTCAGTTCGAAGCTTTAAGATTCGTTTAGATAAACATTTAAGCAAGATGCTGTAATGACTGCCATTTATTTTATATTATTTGACTATTTGTTTGTTATTATTTGTCTGTTTATTTATTATTTGCTTGATTTCCATTTATTATTATTTATTTGTCTGTTTATTATTAGTTACTATTTACCTGTTTGTTTATCATTTAACTATACCCATGTATTATTTAATTATTATTTATATTACTATGATTTTTCTATCTATTTTTTATCATTTATATATATATTTTTTTCGCATCCGACCTAGTTATGGACCAAAAGGTCTCCTGTCGGCATGCTCCCCTTTGTAATCCCTTGTAATCCTTTGTAATCTATACTTTATAAGGGGAATCGAGTCAAATCCTACACCCACAGTGCCCCTGTCCCACACCCATGCAAATACCCGTTCATTGTCACTCCCACCGCATAGTCAATCGAATTGATTGAACAGCTGGTGTACCAAAACAACACCAAATGGAACAATTCATAAATATGCGACTCTTTAGAGATTGCAGACTTCACGTCCCACAAGCATGACTATTAGAAAACAAAAAGAATCTTCAGTGTTGTCAGACATGACAATACAATGAAAAACAGAAATAAACGAGGAAAATGGATTGTATGATAAGGAAGATAAATCATTAAAATAATCCACACCGTTTATATAAAAGTCTCCACACACACACTCACAAAAAAAAAAAAAAAAAAACATGATTTTAAGAAAGAACTGGATGCGGAAAGATACAACTGCGGGCACTACGAGCATAGCTCTTCTCCCGCAAAATACATCTAGGTAAATACAACTAGCTAAATACACGCACACACACAAACACACACACACACACACACACACACATAACCTTCTCTGACAATGAGGTTGACAAGAAAATTAACCTGCTGAAATTCATCGTTGACTCTGGCTTCGGACAACAAAAAGAAAACCCTAATTAGGCCCTGTTCACACTAGCGGCTTGAACTGCGCTGAAACTGCGGCGGTACCGCATAATCAAGGAAAATCTACGCGGTTGTGTGTGAACGCCTCCACTGATTTACATCGTAATTGAACCGCCGTGTTTGAAACCGCTACTGTGAACAGGGCCATACTGTCCTCAAACAGTTCATAAGAATCCCCCTTGACTACGCTTCCACTGCATGTTTCACAACCATCAACAAAACAAATATAAACATCTTACAAACCATACAAAATAAAACATTGAGAATAGTAACAGTGTTTAACAAAATCACCCCAATAGGACACCCACACAAAGAAACAAAAATCCCTCTCATCTCACTATATCATAGAAGCACTACCAGCTGAACGAAAAAAAGTAAATAGAAATAGATGAATAAAGATAAAATGAAAAACAGTATACTGCTAGAACACATGCAGCAATCCACTACTAGGCTATACCACACATTACGTCCACACAAAAACCCGGGTCACTAAACAAGCTCTTCAAGACCGACCACCAAACTCAATACTTCCCCAGCAACCCCCAGATATCAGCCCCATAGAAAAATTCCTCTCATTAGAAGTAGGAACCATATTGGCAAAATTGAGTTCAGGACACCATTCAACTCAGAGACAAAGGCACACAGAGTGGTCACAGAATAAAACTACCTTACATGTAACCACTATAAAGAAGAGACAGAATACATCCTACAATGTCCCACACTAATAACCCCTCAAGAACAACACAATATCAACCGGAGATTAAAGGTAACACACGTCTCGTCATCTACTGCAGTAGGACCTTCGCGCGTTTATGCTCTCTCTCTCTCTCTCTCTCTCTCTCTCTCCCTCTCTCTCTCTCTCTCTCCCCTCCCCCCCTCTCTCTCTCCCCTTCTCTCTCTCTCTCTCTCTCTCTCTCTCTCTCATCTCTCTCTCTCTCTCTCATCTCTCTCTCTCTCTCTCTTCTCTCTCTCTCTCTCACCTACACCTACAATGGTTTGAAGACTGCATAGCAGACCTGAGGATTTCTGAGGGCTATGGGTCTGTACAGAGCAATGCTCACACTCCAAGGAATCCTAGTGTGAACCACAAGGATCTTATTAAATGCTAGAGTCGTTCTTAGTATTATTAGCGTCACCAGACTGGGATTTTGTATTAGAGATGTTCTAGGTATTAATAACCTTACTCCTTGCGTCAGCCATAATCAGAACATACCTTGAAAGATACCAATTGTAAATTTGTAATTCCTCTCGAAGTATAGAAGCGGTCGACTTTTTTCATCTTCGCTGTTTCTTCGTCTTCGACTTGTTTCTCGATCGATTGATTGATTGATTGACTACAAAATATTTACTGATTTAATGGTCCCATAGTATAAAGTTTCTATATGAGTGATGATAACTTGGAGACTTTAGACGAAGGCTCATCTTTAGTGAGCTTGTGTGTTCCTATTCTCATCTAGAAGTGATAAAAAATTGGAAGAATGAATGTTTTGGACTCCTTCCACAGTGTAGAAACTGCATATATATATATATATATATATATATATATATATATATATATATATATATATATATATATATATATATGTATATATATATGTATATATATATATACATATATATACATTATATGCATATATATATATATATATATATATATATATATATATGTACGTATATATATGTATATATGTATATATATATATATACATACATACATATATATATATATATATATATATATATATATACATATATATATATATATATATATATATATATAT
>NC_134783.1:84998430-85008430 GCF_046742065.1 Oratosquilla oratoria
AGTCCGCTGGGCATGACCATCCTCTTCTTGTGCCTGGCATTCTTGGCCGCTCGCTTCTTGTCCATCCTACCTCGATGAGTCCCGGGCAGCGTCGCGGTGCATCTGTTCCCGCCTACCACGTCCCGGGTCCGATTTCAAGTCCGACGTTTACAGGTGTGATGATTAGACTCCTTCACCTGGGCGCAGCCGACCGGGCACATAAAAGGCCAAAGGTGATGACGGTCATGGCAGCAGCGAAGTGCTTCCTGGAGTATCTCATCTTATTTTTATACAAATATATAGCACATATATCGATCAGGGCATCGGTTTCGATCGCACGGCACGGTCCTACGTTTGGATCCGCCTGTTGGACGCTTGTGACTGCCAAACCTGCAACTCCGAAGAAAGATCGGGGAGTGAAGCAAAACTGACGACCTACCCCGGCCGCAGCTCGACGCTCCTCGGACAGAGCTCCTCATCACCACCACATTGCGCATTCCTGCACCCACCACTCTTCGACAACCCTCTCCACTGATTTACACGACTCCTTATATGTTACAGTCTACCTACTGGAGACACCTTTCGCTCACACCTTTCCTGTGCTCGAAACTTCATCTTCCAAGGTTTTCTTTTCCATAAACCACTTGCTTTTCTCTGCACATGATATTTCGTTCCACCTCTCTCTTTCGTCGCCTCTCTCCTTCATCGCCTCTCCCCCCTCTCACCTTGTTCTCCTTCCCTCCTCTCCCTCCCTTTCCTCCTCTCCTTTCCTCCTTTCCCAATCTGACTCGAGCTTCCCTACCATCTCCGTTTTTCCTCCCCCCCTCTTTCTCTCTCTCGTGCTCTTATTCTTACTCCCATTTTTCTTTATTCTCACCTCCCTATTCCTATTATCCCATTCTTCTCTTTTCTTCTATTTCTCAACCACCTTCACATGTTCTTTCTCTTCCTCCTCTTGCTCCTCCACTTATTCCACCTTTACTCCTTTCTCCTACTCCTCCTTCCCCTTCTTCCCTCGCTGCCCGCCTTTCCTCTCGGCTGCTCTCTTTTCTGCTCTCGGTATCTTGTGGTGTGGAGCTAATGTTTTGCTCAACGCCGATTCATTAGTCTGCTCTAAGTGAACCTGGAGGGTAGAACAGGAACGCATATTAGTACAGTCCTATTTCACATATCGTAGTGTCACACTTCAGTATCTATTCTCAGTATCAATCATGCAGTACTTTATGATGCGACAAGGAGCTACAAATATTTATCTATATCTCTATATAATCACTTCTTAATAAGTGAATAACTAAACAGTATTAAGTGAGAGTGGAACGCAAAAGCCCATTAACACCATAGACATACAAACGCATGGATAAAAGCACATTCATTTTGCACGTTTATAACGGCGAATACCTTGAGAGAGAGAGAGAGAGAGAGAGAGAGAGAGAGAGAGAGAGAGAGAGAGAGAGAGAGAGAGAGAGAGAGAGAGAGAGAGAGAGAGAGAGAGAGAGAGAGAGAGAGAGAGAGAGAGAGAGAGAGAGAGAGAGAGAGAGAGAGAGAGAGAGAGATGGACCAGAATAATAGCGTGGAGGTGAAAGAATGCCCAGAGTAAGGAAGGCGTTTTTCCTGCTCGGTGCAGTAACGTTGCCGTCACAGAACTTTGAGCAGAAGGTATTCATCTGCTCACAATGAAGGCTAACATAAGTTCTAGCTGTTCATCAAGCCTGTTTGAATGGGCTAGAACTCTTTTCCTGACGAGGAGAGATTGAAATTCCACACCAAAGAACCATCACTGTCCTGATGAGGTGGCTATGACACTTGCCCCAATGCTTGTGGAGTCCCATATCTCCATTCACTCACTCGTCATACAATATTTAATACATCACGTTTTGCCTAATTCTAACTTGAAGCTTTAAGTAAGGTAGCTGAACGTATAGACCTAATATGAATTGTTAATTCGTCTTATATATATATATATATATATATATATATATATATATATATATATATATATATATATATATATATATATATATATATTTAGTAGCAGTTGCCAACAAGACTGACGAGTTAAACACCATATGAGGACAGAGCCTTTATTTGTAATTGTAATAAGCGAAACGTACAAATAAAGGCTCTCTCCTCGTATGGTGTTTAACTTGTCATATATAAATATATATATATATATATATATATATATATATATATATATATATATATATATATATATATATATATATACATACCATTCTCTCTTCCTGATTACTATTTTTGTTGAGAAGTATTCAAAGCGTTAAATCAAGTTTCTGCGTAGAGTGAAACGTCGCCTACAAGTTTACTGTATGTGGTGATGAACCATATGAAGAGTAAGTGAAATCTATAGTTCCTCAGTTTCCGTATTCTTAAGATACACGCATTATGAATATGCGACAAGACTTGAGATCAAAATAAGATAGGAAATAATCTTCAGGAAAAAGACAGATGCGTTGAAGAATATAAGAAAAAAAAAATAATAATAAATCCCGGAGAATATAATCATCAGCACTCTGTGTCGGACCCAATCTCTCCAGGGAACTCTGATGCTCTTGATAAAGCTGTAACAACAAACAAAACGTCGTACTAATAAAGGTTCCGTCCTTACATGGTGTTTCTATTAATAGACTTGTTGGCAACTGTCAATTACACACACGGATATTTGAATACACTCTAGCAGAGGCACTAGTATCAAAGACTGGTTTATATTGGGGGAAACCCACTCATATTGAACAACTGTTTTTTTTTGTTGTTTTTTACCTTTTTCTTGTATTTATATGACAGCCATAGATACAACAAATGACATACCAAGGTAGTGTTGACTCACACAACAATGCTGGAGTAGTTTGTTTTAGAAGCATCCATTTGGTCAGGCAGTGAAGATTGTCATGAAGTCAAAGTCAATACATTCGTACTTTTAGCCCAGTTATGTCTCCCAAATATGAGTTCACAGAAAAGACAAATATGTTGAACCGTGTAATAAAGTTTTGTTATCATCCGCTGTCGTGATGTACAAGCAGTGTGAGCTAACGAGCGCAGTGGTGACACATACAGTAGGTATATGTTTATTACATTTTGGATAGTATGTTGTGTTTATAACTGCGGGAGGAACCCTAATTCCTCAATTCCTATTTTAGGAATTCTAGTGGGCTGGCTTAACGTCTACAATAAATATCTCTTGTCAAGCCAAGCCATCGTCTGCGCATGCGCGGGACTTTCTCTGAAAGGCCGAACCACTTCAGTCGTTCATGCTCTATCTCTGTCCTCTTGTCAGGAGTCTTGTACTTATCTCGTGTTCGTTAGGTGTTAGTTAGTTATTTGTGATAGTACCTAACTCTGGTGTACGTGTGTTGTTAGGTGATAAATGTACATTTGAGGGAGGAGGGAGTAAGATGTCTATATCGATCAAAACTTTTTCTATTATGATTCCGGCTCAAGTGGTGCGGATAGATTCTAGGATCCCCGATCAACCTCCCTGATGTGGAGGGAACGCATTTGATAAAGAATAATGCGTCTGTCGTAATAAAAGGAAAATGCAGAAGAATTGCCCATCATGACACACATCTCACTGGGCTTCAAGTCTTTCTGTTTTCTGCTTAGTTATCCAAATATAATACTGGGTCATCCCATGCCGGCTCCCGACCACAAACTAGCTCTCCACTAGTCTCTGTCCTCCATTGTCCGGTCGCCTATCCATTTGTAATTCTATTTCTGCTATAGGATATGATGCAAATTTTCTCTTTATAGCAATTAATCATGAAATTCATGAAACTTACGAAAACTAGTAACTGAATAATTGATCAAATGAAGAAATGGATAAATGAATAACGTGTTCATGCCTCATTTGCACCAGATGGGTCGCCCGCATAGCGGAATTGATAGATTGAACAAGGGCATGTTACAAGCCCATCCACTCACCACCACAAAAGATTTGTTTGTAAGCACGAAACAATTACATACATTTAGATTAGACTTTCCACGACCCCATCCACTAGGGGAGACTAGGCATCAGGTGTACATCTTTGACTCAGCACCAACAGTCCTTGGGGTAGTGGGAGAATATAACACAATGACGCCGGGGGAAGACCGTTAAGGACCGTGTGGCATCGGACCAGGCAGTAGCTGCTTGGCCCACGGTAGGACAAAACCCACTTCCCCCTCTATATGTGCCATTCATGGATGCCATACATCAAGCCTAAGATTCACCCTTCTACGTCCCCAGCCACCAGATCCCAAACGAGAGGAGAACAGAATTTTGGTATACGGCTTCAGGGGTCATGGGACGCACCTACCACCTTGCCACTGGGAGAGGAGGAGTAGAAAGACAGCTAAGGACCGTGTGGTGCCGTCACAGGCAGCAGCTGCTTGGCTCAAAGCATGCCTAACTCGAAGGTCCAAGTCAGGCAGCTCAGCCGATTTACTTCTCCGAAGCAGGAGGTCCCACTCGTTCTGGCCTGAACAGATGACCGAAGAAACGCAGCACTCGACCTCCAGGGCTCTCTCCAGGCCATGTAGAGATGCCTCGCACGAAAAACATGTTGGTGAGGGACACAAAATGGGGTTAGATGACTATTGACACATAAAGGGTGCGTCTGTCTCTTGAATGTTTTTATTTTTTGTCCATCTGATTGTCCAACACACCAACTTTGCTGACAGGAAACCAGTGAACTGATACTATTCAAGAATGTGACACTTGTCAAGAATCTGACACCTCTCTCTTCGCAATAGAGGAACTCACAGAGTAGGATTTCTAGCCTCATTGACTTGCCCTCGACGTCACGCATTGGACAGAGTGGCGGTATTCTTATACCCTGACCCCAAAGGTCAGGGTATAAGAATGGCGGAGCATATATATATATATGTATATATATGTATATGTATGTATATATATGTGTGTGTGTGTGTGTGTGTGTGTGTGTGTGTGTGTGTGTGTGTGTGTGTGTGTGTGTGTGTGTGTGTGTGTGTGTGTGTGTGTGTGTGTGTGTGTGTGTGTGTGTGTGTGTGTGTGTGCAAATAGGCAATGTGAGTATTACAGAATAACTCCTGAATAGTGGTGGTCTAGAAAGATGGGATTCATAGAGAATCATCTCTCTGCGACCTATTTTCAACACTCATCAACACCCTCACCTCAGTCTGGAGGTCCGACCACGAGGGGCTAATACTTCGTTTCTGGACCAGGTCCAAGATTCTCTCTCTCTCTCTCTCTCTCTCTCTCTCTCTCTCTCTCTCTCTCTCTCTCTCTCTCTCTCTCTCTCTCTCTCTCTCTCTCTCTCTCTCTCTCTCTCTCTCTCTCTCTCTCTCTCTCTCTCTCTCTCTCTCTCTCTCTCTCTCTCTCTCTCTCTCTCTCTCTCTCTCTCTCTCTCTCTCTCTCTCTCTCTCTCTCTCTCTGTCTACCACTCTCTCAACTTCAACTGTATTTCTTCTGTTTTCATCTCAGAGATGAGAGCTAACAATCGACGACTGCTCTCTTCCTGCTACTATATGTTGTCAACATAGAAACTATCACAAAGAGATCTATGGGAGGACCATACAAACATTACCAACGATTGTGGGGTTTGCTGATTTCCAGTTAGTGAAACTCAGGCAATAATTTATATTATAGTTCCCCAATTAATATCCTTCCAGTGGTTACCAATGAAAACAATGCCAACATATAATATATTTTTCTTACTTATAGTAGCAGCACGTAAGCCTACTAACCCCATTTAAGATATCGACTAAAAAAATTCTCATCTCACCTCATCTCTGTACTACTCTCTCTCTAGCACGCGTCCTCTCTCACTAGTATTTCTTGTCACACATTCTACCTGCCTTTGTGTGTGTGTGTGTATGTGTGTGTGTGTGTGTGTGTGTGTGTGTGTGTGTGCGTGTGTGTGTGTGTGTGTGCGTGTGTGTGTGTAGTGTGAATGTGTATATGTGTGTGTGTTTGTGTGTGTATGTTTATGTATGTTATATGTGTATCCGTGCATGCATGCATGCATGTGTGTGTGTGTGTGTGTGTGTGTGTGTGTGTGTGTGTGTGTGTGTGTGTGTGTGTGTGTGTGTGTGTGTGTATGTGTGCGTGCACGTGTGTGTGTGTGTGAGTGTATGTTTTTTTACTGTCACCTATTACTGTTTAATTATTCACTTGTTAAAATGTAGTTTTATACAGATGCAATTAAACATTTGTAGCTCCTTGTCGCATGATTGATTATATATCAGATTAACAGGAGAGTAGATTCTGAAGTGTGACACTGCTATAAGTGAAATAAGAGTGTACTAATATGTGTTCCTGTTCGACCCTCATGGTTCACTTTGGAGCAGATGCTTTGATGAATCGGGGTTGAGCAAGACATTAGCTCCACACCACAAGACCTAGAGAAAAACAGACGGCGGCCGGGGAAGGGAAGGGAAGGCGGGCGCCGGGCAGCGAGGAAATAAGGGGAAGGAGGAAGAAAAGAAGAGAAAGGGGAAAAGGGAAAATAAGCGAAGGAGCAAGAGGAGGAAGAGAGAGAAATGGTTAAGGCGGGTGAGAAAGAGCGAGAAAGAGAAGAAAGGGATAATAGGTGAGGAAAAAGAGAGGTGAGGGAAAAAAGAAAACAGGAATAAAAACACGAGGAAGAGCACGAGAGAAAGAGAGAGGGGGAAAGAGAGAAAGAGAGAGAGAGAAAGAGAGAGGAGGAGGATGGAGGAGGAGTAGGAAGGAGAGGTGGTGTGGAAGCCCAAGTCGGATTGTGAAAGGAGGAAATGAGAGGAGGAAAGAGAGGGAAGGGGAAGGGAAGAGAAGGGGAGCAAGTGGGTTAGGGAGAGGAAGGAGAGAGGGGGCGACGAAGGAGAGAAGTGGATGGAAATCTCATGTGCAGAGAAAAGTAATTGGTTTTTGGACAAGAAAAAATAAATAAGAAAGAAATGAGGATTCAAGCACAGGGTAGATGTGCCGAAGGGTAGGTAGATTGTGACCTGAAATGAAATGGGGAGTTGTGTAAAACAACAGAGAAGGGAGGAAACAAGAGGGAACTTCTTACCGGTGTTCTTGACCTACACAATGACAAAAACGTGTGAAAAACTATAAAAGGTAGATGACTAAATTACTTGAAGTAGAAAAAAATCGTTATTGAAAATCAATTCAGTTACAGAAAAGGAAGGACATGTGTAACCACATATGCGTGACATATATGAGCTCTTAGGTCTGAGTTCTATCCGATAGGGCAAGAGCAGTCGATCAGGAGTCCAACTCGTTACCCAAAACCTTGGGGAATTACGCAGACACACTGATGAGGCCCAAATTGGAGGACGCAGCGACACTATGGTCACCCAGTACTAAAAAGAATATAAAGAAAATTGAGAGAATTCAGAGAGCAACTACGAAGATGGCCCCAGCACTATGTCATATGAAGAAAGATTGGCAAAACTAGAACTACCGACTCAGGAACAAAGAAGAGAAAGAGGTGACTTGTTGAACATCTACATAATTATGAAAGGTGTAGAAATCCTTGATAGAGACGACTTACTAAATTGGGATAAGAGAAACACAAGACACATGGAAATAAAATAAAAAAGGACGGCTATAGAAGAGACAATAAAAAATAGCTTTCCCCACAGAGTGGTGGATGTATAGAACATACTAGACGAAACAATAGTGTGTGCAAAAACAACACAAGAATTTAAGAGCAAATTAGATATGGCGAGATGCAGAGACGGGACACCACAAGCGTAGCTCCCCTTCCCGTAAGATACAACTAGGTAAATACAACTAGGTAATTACACACACACACACACACACACACACACACACACACACACACACACACACACACACACACACACACACACATACAGTGCTTGCTGGTGTAACGGTTTGAGTCGCGGGCCGTCACTCTGTGGCACCGATGTCGCGTCCCGTGGAAATCAAAAAAGCTTCACTTGAGGGGTTATCACACTGGCCTTCCACGGATTTCACCAACGCCGATAGTTGAGGGTTCGTCTGAATAAGAACAACTTTGGCTACAATAATTTGTTTTTCAAATCACCAAATATCAAATTATATATCTTTCCGTCACATATAGCTAAGCTGAATGATGAACTAAACGATTGTAAACTTAATACGAATGTTGGACATATTGTTGAAATGTTCTTAGAAAAGTTTAGATTTCTGCAAGCGAAGTCATATTCTAGTTAATCAAATGGAGTTTGGATGTAGGATGTGGGAGGAAAAACAGCCCAGTGGGATAACCTTTCTACACTACAAGGTGTTCCTCTCCCTCTTGGTGTGCGTCCGGTCGAAGCAATTACCTATAGGCCCTGAAGGTGGAGTTCTGAATTCTCATTCGGGAAAGAAATAGCTGTCGATTGCGAATCCAACCACTCGCGCACGCAAACACATGGACACACACACACACACACACACACACACACACACACACACACACACACACACACACACACACACACACACACACACACACACACACACGCACACTCACATACACACGCGCGCACACACACACACACAAACATACACTCACACAGACTTACACACACATACACTCATACACAAACACACACACACACACACACACACACACACACACACACACACACACACACACACACACACACACACACACACACACACACACACACACACACACACACATATATATATATATATATATATATATATACATATATACAAATATATATATAATGTACAATGTATATATATACATCAAGGACTACTATTACACAGGACGTGCGCACTCAGATTCCTGGCTCCGCTAGCGGAGGCCATTGCTTTCTTTGTAACCTAACATTTTATATTTGCAGTATAAGTTAATATAAACTTTTATAGATAAATAAGAAACTATTGTTAAGGCACTGTTATGCTTTGAAATGCCAATTTTAGCCGGACTTAACAGGTATTATTGTATGAGGTTAGTGGACACCAGGGTTGGCGATTTATTTATTTTTTTAATCGTTTAACGAAATATAACAAATCGATTTTTTCATTTAAATCGGATTTATTTGATTTAAATAGATTTTTTTTATAGATTTCAAATATTTGGGGATTGCTATCTGATATGCGATCAGATTACTAAAGGACATTTTTAGCATATCAATATATGGAGCAGTGTTATATAGACTTGCCACAAGTATACAAGGAACGGTATAAGCCTACATGTAGTATATATATCACTGTGCAGCCCACAATAAGTTTCAACAAGATTCTTGTTGAAACTTGTTCTTGGTAAGCAGCTTCTCACTGAGTCAGTTGCTGCTTTGGAATCAACCAGGAAGGATGTCTTCTGGAACTAGCAGAGCGGTTCCTTCAGGCAGAAAAAATAATCCTGTCTAGAATTATTTTGAAAAAAACTACCAACAACTTCTGGCAAAGGGTACCGAGCTAAATACAAAGACTGCAGCCAGGAACTACAGGGCATTGTGTCAAGAATGAAATCTCACAGAGATAAATGCCAAGGTCAGCCACAGCATACAGAAGAAATTGATGACCAAGGTAAATAATTTTACTTATATTGTGTGCATTTCTCCCTTTTCATACGCAACTATATAAATTTGGTGAACAATGGAGAGCATGTGCAATAAAAATGTGAAGCCCTAGAGAGATGATACTTCAACTTCATTACTTCTAAATTTGGGTAATGACTATTTCACTATAAAATACTGTATCCACTGAACTTTGGGGCCTAGATGATTCTTATTCATTTCATTCAACATTGTGTAATATATTCCATAGGTTCTATTGGAATTCAGCTCACATGGAATTCAGCCCAAAGGGATTTAGCCTAACCTAACCCAACTAACCCATTATTTTTAGTGAATTTAAAAGTGGACTGAATCCTGTGTGGGATTATTCCAAGCCCACCTATTTCATATCCTGTTAATTATTTCCAAATAATTTAGTGGCTTGTGTGAATATGATCATTATCTAAAAAAATAACTACTGTACTTAAAAGTAGCCTAAATCACACTGTATTCATTCATTTATTCATTTATGAAATATGCA
>NC_134783.1:85013430-85018430 GCF_046742065.1 Oratosquilla oratoria
AGTTCGTCATTCAGAGCTTCACTATATGACGCAAGAATTATCTGACAATGGAAATTTGAAAAACAAAAAATCGTAACCGAAACCGTTTCTACTCAAAAGAAGCAAAAAAAGCAAGAAGGATGCTAGCGTAGTTTGCCGCCACCTTAAACTTATAGCGCAAACATATATCCAAATTAAGCAGTGTTGCTATACACTAAAAGTGTACTTACTTGGAATTGCTGTTACGTGAAATATACCATTGTAGATAATGATCTCAACTGTTATTTAGCTACATTGGACAGTAAACGTCAACAGTATTTAACCTGTGATCATGTAGTAAATAGTTATGGACATTAATATTGTAGATACTGTTCTTGTATAATTGGAACGCCAAAATACACCGGTATAGTTGATTTGAAGTTCATATACGCAAAATTTTGTTACGGTCATACAACGAACATCCTGACATATACAAAATTAACCGATTTAGACGCAGCCCCTTGTGAGTATACCTCGGCGACTTCTACTACTGCTTGTGCAGTAAATTTATGAAAAGAAGGATAAAAAGTAGAAACTGCTATGGAACAAACAAGTCCGGAAAAACTGAGTGTATGTATTGAAACAAGCAAGTCCGGAAAAATTGAGTGTATGTATTGAGTGTATGTATAGAATAATTATATTTCTTCCATTATCTGGTGACCCATAGGATGTGGCCGGCAAAACCAGCAGCGTTGCCACGTCTAAATCATCTTCAAAGAAAACGGGGGAAACACCGTTTTCTTTATATTTGCATGTATAACCGGCATAATTAAAGAGACTGCAAGCGACCCGAAGACCCGCAGTTAGCTTCTCTATGTAATCACTACAAGGCTTGGACAAGAAAAGTGAAAGTTACCGGGGCAACGTCGCCTGACCTGAGATGCTACATCGTTTAACAAGTCTCTTCTTTTCTTTACATGTATAACAATTACTCGTATCACCTACCATTTAATGAAAAAATCAATAGGCATTTAGAATATTCCATGTTAGCATACTCGGGATAGTGGACAGCTTCCGGTATATGCTGAATGTTTTGATTCAGTACGCGACAACACGGCAAACAACGCCTTGTGGGTCACGAGATAATGGAAATAGTACAATAACTAATTTCCAATTAATTCATACATATATTCATATGATTAAGAGAAATTTTAAAACATGTTAAACATTCATTTCAATACAGATCTTCAGTATGCCTTTGTCTAAATAAAATATTTTCGTAATGTAGGTTTGCGTTGGAATTCTACCCTGATCCTTGATTGACTTCCAGTGTAATTAAAGTGGCGGTACACTAGGATAACATACTACTTGCTTTTGCTACTTTTGCCTTTGGTTAAAATATTCTAGATTTCCGTAAGAACATCTCAACAATTTATCTTACATCATTCAGCTTTTCACTATATGACGCAGGAGTAATCTGACATTTGGATACCCGAAAAACAAAAAATCATAACCGATGTCGTTTCAACTCAAACGAGGTAGCAAAAGCAGGAAACAAGCTAGCGAAAAATGCCTAGTGTGCCGATACCTTATCTCTGTAGTCTAAAACCATTGTGAATAGTGCTTTAGACCGTATTTACATGGGTGTGAATTCAAAGTCTTAAATTGTAAAAGAAGGTACTTGTAGTCTTTCTTCCACTGAGGTCGCGTACACAGCAAAAAGAGTGCGGCGATAATTCACTTTTTTTTTGGGGGGGGGGGCTGTCGGGTGGGGGGGGGATACTTCAATACGCGGATGGCATAGCCATGGTCTTTGGTGCTGCCGACAGGCTTGGATCAATTAGTAATTATGATTAGAGATTTGTCAATTAATTTCACACCTTTGAGTAATTGTATATAAATATTAGAAATAGTAATATCATTCAAAAATTTGATCTAATTAAACCATTACGACAAAAATTACTGGCAAAATTCTGTGTAGAATGAAAAACAGAATTAATTATAAGTTTTGAAGGATGAATGCTTGATTCTTTTAAACCTAGATGTGTGATCTAAACATATCGAAGCTCTGAACGGCAACGGTAACTAATTCATATAATTTAAATTGTAATCTTAGAATATTTCGACCAATATAAATGTATTCTAAACCTTAACTGCAAATAATTGGAGCAATATGGCAAAGGCTGCAGTGGTATTCGAATGATGTTTAGAAGGTACAGTATACAGGCACAGTGAAAGACGAGATTGAATATGGTAAATGAACCTTAAGGAGAGATGACGTTGAAGACATGGTGGAGATCCTGAAGAGCAGGAAAGAAGTCGACATGAAAGACTGATGAAACAGGGGAATGGAAGGAAAATGAGGGCGAGAAAAAGAGAAGCGATAAAGCTGGTTGAGGAGAAAGGAGAAAGAGAGGAGGAAAAGATGAGTGGGAGGAAGTAAAGGGATTAAGAGAAGGAAAAGTAGGAAGAGGAGGAGGAATAGGAGGAGAAGAAAGAAGAGTACGAAGAGGAGGAGGAGGAGGAGGGGAAGGAAAATGAGGAGGAGGAGGAGGAGGAGGAAGAGGAGGAAGAGGAGGAGGAGGAGGAAGAGGAGGAGGAGGAAGAGGAGGAAGAGGAGGAAGTTGAAGCGGGTGGAGGGGAAAAGTGAAGGTAAGGAGGAGGAGTTTAGCCCGAGAGAGAGCTATAAGGTGTATCTGGGAAAGGCGAGTGAGTGCGGTGAGTAAAAATAGTTTGAATAAAAGCAGTAGCAGTGGCGCAGAGTGGTCACTGGCTTGCCGAGTACCAGTCGAAGCAGAGCAGTAGTTTGGTGGTTAAACTTCGCAACTCAACGACGCAAACATGGTGAGTCGGACCAGCACAAGAGGCAAAATTGTGCGCGGTTTAAGAATTTGCATGTCTCTCTTGAAAGCAAGGCGCTACCTACCGCCCGAATGTGTTTCAGTGCAACAGAAGAAGAACGTGAACATGTGCTTACTGTGCATATTTTGGATAACAAAAGACGCAAATCTAATTGAAATATATTATGAACTACCTGAATTCCCCCATCTCACCCCCGGTAAAGTGAAAGAAAGAACCCCAAGTGACAACAACTGTCACCACTTCTGAGCAACTCATGACGACCGAAGTCCGCAGACGCAGGTCAGCTGCCGGACTGGGCGTTGGATGTGACGAGTATCTCCATGCTCCTTGAAATCCTCAAGGCTCCTCTAGCTGCCGGGAGGCCTCACGTGGTGATGGTGCGATGGTTTGTGGTCTCATGGTGGCTTGTTGACCTCACCATTGCGAGGAGACTCCCTGACCACGTGGCATTGAGGAGAACGCTTGGTCTTCCTAAGCGTTTGGAGGCTTCCTTCCCCCGAGATATTTGACCCAACTAGAACTAACATCCGATCATTTTCCTACTAACCCTGTGATGCAAGCTATACGATGTCGCTGATAAACACCAGACGGTTTTCAGAGGGAAAAGAGAAGACTTGATTGCGGTGTTCAGGGCAATGATAGGAGTGGAGGAAACTGACCGGAATGATCACTTGCCTCAGGGAGGGAGGGAGGGAGGGAGGGTGTCGTGAGCTTATTCTAGAAGACTGCATGACTCAAAGATACAGGAAATACATGTTTACCTGCAAATGTGCCAATTGCTGCCATAGCCCAAGAGCAAACATGGCCCACTTTAAAACCACAAATGAATTTGAAGCTACTGATAGGTGTGACAGATGGAGGGAAAAGATAGTACCCACAAACTTAGCTGCTTTCTTGGACGATCAGGGAAATACATTTAGGTAAACATTCATACACACATATACAAACTATATCTATCTATCTATCTATCTATCTACCTATTTCTTTCTCACTCTCTCTCTCTCTCTCTCTCTTTCTCTCTCTCTCTCTCTCTCTCTCTTTCTCTATCTCTCTCTTCATCTCTCTCTCTCTCTCTCTCTCTCTCTCTCTCTCACACACACACACACACACACACACACACACACACACACACACACACACACACACACACACACACACACACACACACACACACACACACACACACACACACACACACACACACACATACATACAGTTCGAATTTCCACTCAAGATTAAAGACCTTCAATGCACTGCAAGCCGGCAATCTAATTCTGGTGGACAAGGAGTTGTATGTGCGTGTGTGTGTGTGTGTGTGTGTGTGTGTGTGTGTGTGTGTGTGTGTGTGTGTGTGTGTGTGTGTGTGTGTGTGTGTGTGTGTGTGTGTGTGTGTGTGTGTGTGTGTGTGTGTGTGTAAGGTCACAACATGACCCGTAGATCTGGTCATATATGAGATCTGAGGTCTCATCCGGGAGGGTAATCGTTGTCGATCACGTATCCAACACGTGATTATAGACTATGGTGAATCCCACGCTTGCACACACGAACACACGCAAACAGACACGAGTACCCACACACGCTACCATACATTGGTTTAACCAAAGATATGAATCAGTAAAAAAGGAGAGATATATTATGGGAAATGTTAAGAGAGAAAACATTAGACTAAGGGAAGATTATAGGAGATCTAATGATGATTATTCAAAGATCAGAAGAGAAAAGAGCAGCTTTGATATAAATGTGAAATCGACAAATGCAAAGACGATTCAGAGCTGTCCTACAAATTTATTAATGGTAAACTGAATCATAAGGAAAGAATCACTAAGTTGAAAGTGAATGGAAAAGTGTATGAAGACACGAAGCGGCTGAAGCAGGTGGAAGTATTGAAGAGTAACCCAGTTTGTGTTTACCAAAGAGAGTTAATTTGAAGAGGACTCTCTGAAGGCGTAGGGCTTCATGAACCTGAAGTGGAATTACAAAAAGTGCAAAAATTACTGAAGGCACTGTATACTAGAAAGCCCTGGGGTCTGATGGGATTTCAAATTGAATACTCGAAAAATATAGGGAGCAGCTAGTGGATGAAATACATTACCCTTTTATGTGTTTATTTAAAGAAAGGAAAGTGCCAAGTGATTGGAAAATGGCTAATGTAGCACAAATTTATAAAGGAAGTAGAAAAA
>NC_134783.1:85028430-85033430 GCF_046742065.1 Oratosquilla oratoria
TTTATTGTAACCTCTCGTAATTACTACTTTAGTTTGTACTTAAATTGTAACAGCTTTGTACCAAATATATCTTGTACTTAAAAATGGTAGAAGATGACTGTAACGTCGTACGGTAGTATTTTATTGAGCCTCCTCGATGAGCCGAGATCTTTGATTAGAAAACTTGAGTCTATCAACAAGAAGTTGATTCTAGTTCAAGCTGCGGTCAAATTTAACTCAACATGTATAAAAGAAGAATTACTGCCACTTTTACGAATATATATATATATATATATATATATATGTATATATATATATATATATATATATGTATATATATATATACATATAATTATATATACATATATATATATGTATATATATATATATATATACATGTATATATATATGTGTGTGTGTGTGTATCTATATATTTGTATATATATATATATACATATATATTTACACACACACATATATGTATATATATATATATGTATATATATATGTATATATACATATACATATGCATATATATACATATATATATATATATATATATGTGTGTGTGTGTGTGTGTGTGTGTGTGTGTGTGTGTGTGTGTGTGTGTGTGTGTACGTGTTGATTTACAGTATGTACAATTAGTTAATGCATTCATATATTCATACATGTCCTAACTTATTTTAAGGAATTCATTTAATTATTTAGAATGTGGTGTGTTTATATGTTATTATTATATATTTTATTAATTCTATTCAGTATTCAAATTAATTAAATCATCTTAGCCTAACTATACCATCCTTTCCTATTTTATTTTGTGTTTAGATATTTTATTTTCTAATTTTTCTTTTCTTGGTTATAATATCTAGATAGTTTGTATTATCTCTAGTTTTTTATTTTAAATAGAAATAAAGTAATTGTACTCTGCTTTCAAATATATTGAGACGAAAAGGATGTTACATGATATAATCATAGGCTTTGTCTTTTCAACAATGTAAAGGAAATCAAATGAAGTTCATCAGTTTGAAGTTATAGCAGACATCCAACCTCTCTGATCAGCTAAATATGATTCGTTTCACGTGAATGATCTCTTTAGGACTCCGCAAGGCCTTTGACTCTTTCGACACGGAAGGCAAGGGTTCCATCACTGTGGACACCATTTCCACCATCCTCCGTATGA
Organism: Oratosquilla oratoria; assembly: GCF_046742065.1. Taxonomy (NCBI): domain Eukaryota; kingdom Metazoa; phylum Arthropoda; class Malacostraca; order Stomatopoda; family Squillidae; genus Oratosquilla; species Oratosquilla oratoria. The sequence continues at coordinate 85,029,590 of NC_134783.1, forward strand.
TGGGCCTGAAGGTCACTGAAAAGGGTCTTCAAGAGGTCGTGGATGAGGTCGACGAGGACGGTAAGAAATTATCTTAACATTCTGTATTATCTACACGTTTGTATGTATTCATAGTGGTTGTCACATCACATTACTGTGGATTGTGTTAGGCACTTAATTGTGTTCCGATACCTGCATTGTGACGCTCCTTTCTCAATTTAACTTCATGATGTTCGTCTCATCAGAATTCTTCTTTGCTTCCATTTACTAAAGAAAATGGCAAAATACTAATATTTCTTATAGACTATGAGCCATATCATTACTTATCTTGTTATTTTAGGATCCGGCGAGCTTGAGTTCGAGGAGTTCTGTATCTTGGCCTCTAAGTTCCTTATTGAAGAGGACGAAGAGTCACTGAAGGAGGAGTTGAGAGAGGCTTTCCGTATCTACGATAAGGAAGGTAAGTATTAAAAGACCAGAACCTGGCTTTGCTATATATTATGATTATTGAAAAAAAAAAAATCCTTCGGACAACATTTGCTCTTTGAGAATTTGTTAATTTGAAATATATCGAGGAGATCCTTACTTCTACCATTTGTCTGTATAGGCAATGGCTACATTACCACTGAGACGCTTAAGGAGATCCTACGAGAGCTTGACAACAGGCTCACCGAGGATGACCTGGAAGGCATCATCGATGAAGTTGATGAGGATGGTTCCGGAACTCTCGACTTCGATGGTACGTTTGGTTTCTCACAGGGTCCTCATGGTCTAAAAGAAGAATAACTGAATTATGCAAGAGAGTAGATGACTTGGTATTGAATAAGCACAAAGAATTCTAGCCAATGCGGCAAAAAAGAAAATAGCCACAAAATTTTGCTTATTTCGAATAGGTACACACAATTTTTACTCAGGAGGCTTATCTTGAAAACAAATATATATCATGATAAAAAATCACTAAGGTACTGTGATGTCATACTATTGACACTTCTGGCTGTCACATCCGAGTATCGAACCCGGACCTCAGAGCTACAAAGCCCCTCTCATAGCCTCAGCGCAAACCGAGACGCAGGCGACAGAGGCGACTCAGCATAGATCAAAGGAAGACTTCCTGTTGCTGAACTGAGGTAGAGTTTGAACTTCTCTCTCATTTCAAATACTTCTAGATACACTACCTCAGCATTTCGAATGAGAAAGAAGTTCAAATTGTACTTCAATTCAGCAACAGGAAGTCTGCCTTTGCTCTGTGCTGCGTCGCCTGCGTCGCCTGCGTCTCAATTTGCGGTCGGCATCGACGCTCCAGTCTTTGTCCTCTTTGTGGCGTAGTTTTAAGAGATGGGCCTCGTAATTCTGAGGCACGGGTTTCATCTCAGGTTGTGATACCCAAAATATTTATTAGTATGATATCCCTGTACATTAATGATTTATACCATATGGATGATAGCAGAAATATCATAAAAATATTGTTCATATTATTCAATGGTCACTGATGAGGTTGGAGGTTGGGTAAGATTTGATAATAGTCTTGGTCGGCATCGATTTTTTACGTGCCAGTAGGAGTGAGGGTCCATTGCTTTGATAAGCTTTGTAATGAAGTTGTAAGAGACGAGTATAGTTCTGAGACCCGGGATAATCCCACGGAATAACGGTTGGAATGGTTATTAGATATACATCTATTTGGATGACTCGATCTGTAAAGATTCAGAATTAATTTACTATGATGGAGTTACGTGATCTTCAAAACAAAATAAGTTCATATAAGTTTTTGTGGTAGACTTCTCAGGTGGATCACATTGCTCTGGGTGATTTTCATTCCCAGGTCCTGTCGTTTCTATCAGACTTGACTTGTCTTAAGCAAGTTTCACACCCTAAGATTTTTCTTTTGATAACGACATGTACATGACTTGGAGTCAAGACGTTATTCAACTTAGAAACTGCAGAATTAAAGGCTACAAGAAAGGAAACTACAAAATTTTGTCTGCAGGAAAATACAGGTCACACGGTTGCAGATAAGACATTTCGATTCAGGAAAGAAAATACAGGTTATCAACATTAATACTTTGACACGGTCAATGCCGGAAGCTATTTCTCTACGAGAATTTCAGTTAATAAATTTGAGTAAAGCTATGACATTACAAGAAAAAGCAAACGAACTGTGCACAACATATGATGAGACATATAGGATTAATGTTGCCTTCATGTACATCCCAAATATGCCAAACTTTTGCCAATATCACCCAGAATATTCGCAAATATACGTACTCCTCAGGCATGTGACATTAGATTGACAATGATTATTGTACTGAATATTTTGTGGAAATCTTAAACAGCATATTTCTTAACATTTTGAAGCATCATCAAGGATACTTGGCGAAACTGAAATTTTAGGAAAAGGGATAAATCCTACGTATTCTGGAACCGTTTCTGCCTCTGGCTGACTCAGCCCAGACTGTGGATAGGTGGTATACGGTGGTCACAGTTGTGTGGGAGGCTGCCATAGTTTAAAGGTGGCCACAGGAGTTGAATACTAATGACGGTTACAATACTAATAGAAATATCAATATCATGAAACCCTGTTTACACACACACACACACACACACACACACACACACACACATAGACCGCACACACAAAAGCGGGTCACTACGAGCATAGCTCTCTTCCCGTAAAATACAACTAGGTAAACACACACACACACACACACACACACACACACACACACACACACACACACACACACACACACACACACACACACACACACACACACACACACACACACACACACACACACACACTGAATCTACCTACAATCAACAGCAAAATATTACCACTTGAAATAACTTTTTGCTGAGGACTTGCCACGCTGATAGGATTGTTCTTTACGTTTTACCCTCTATAAAATGTCACTTTCTGAATTACTCTTTCTCTTGTGTGCAAAATATCTACATTCTTCTAATTATGAATCACGATTAATGTTTTATTCTTCATTGCTTGTTCTCTGCAACTGCACACTTCAGCTAAACGTCACCTAATTATGTCGAATGTTTTGTTGTCGTTTATTCTTGTTAACATATCAAGCTTTAATTGAATTCTGCCGTTATACATCTGTTATTTGTATGTACATAGAACATGTGAATATGTATATATGTATGTATGTGTGTATATATCTATGTAAAGGCGTGTTTGTTTGTGCATGCATGACTAATGATACCCTGGTATGTAATTCTGTCAACTAAACCAACCATTGCACTTACAGAGTTCATGGAGATGATGAACGGTTAGGTCTGTGCGCGCAGCCTTGTATCCGCTCTTTCTCCATCGGCCTTGCCTCGCCCTTCTACGCTGGGACAGCCAGCATCCGTCTCTGCGTCTACCTACTACTGCACCTCCCTCACATGTCTTCTTCCACGTGTCTGCTGCTTATCACGTTTATGTCACACTTCGCATCCGCCCACCCAGATTCTTGCGCTCTTTCTTCTCTTTGTCTAACTTCTTCAGCTTCGGTGTCTGGATTAACTGTCACTTGTGACACCTCATGAACTGCGTAACAATCATCGAAAGCTAAATCAATGTCAGTTTTGTCGTAGTACTCGTTAGCGTTCACCTTTTTTTCGCAGATACATATATTCACCATCCTCACACAACGCAGTCTTTCTCACTTTCTCTCTGTCTCTCTCTCTCTTGTGAATTATTATTATTGTTATTATTATTTTTTTTAACCAAGTTCCAATAAATCCACGTTTCAGAGTTCATGGAGATGATGACCGGGTAAAAAGGGCAAGCGCCGGTAGGCAGACACAGCTAACCACCAATTGCCTTTATTTCTCTCGTATTTCTGTTGGTGCTGTCATATGATCT
>NC_134783.1:85035930-85053430 GCF_046742065.1 Oratosquilla oratoria
TTTCAATAATAAATTCACTATCTTAATAAAAAGAGCAAAAAATGCATGCGTTTTTGTGTGTGGTTTGAATTCCTTTTTGCAGACGTCACTTCTGAACCCACGTTTGGTTGTCTCATCGCTTGCGCGAACAAACACAAAGCATGATTCCATGATACTACATTACTCACTTTAAATGACAGCAATACAGATGAAAGCTGCACATCTCTCTGTCATGTTTATTGGAATAATTAGTCACATCTCAGCTCATCCCTTCTCGAAGAATGATTGAAAACTCTTGAAACTGGAATGGGATACTTATTCAAAAACTCCCATCTGAATGACTGAGCAACCTGACTTGGGGTTTCATGAAAAGTGACGACCGCAGGAAAACAGAAAACAAACCTAATGTTAGATGTGATAGTCAAAACCTATGAACATCTGTCAATACATTTAAAATACTAAGTTCTTGGGAAAGATAGTGATAACATTAGGAGTAAAAATTAATCCAGGCAGCACTAATATTCGTGTAGGTTTACAATTTCTGAGTTCATCATTCAGCTTTGCTATATATGACGGGAAGATAATTTGATATTTTGAGATCTTAAAGATAAAATATTGTAGCCAAAGTCGTTTTTACTCAAACGAACCCTAAACTGTAGACACTGATGAAGCCCGTGGGAGTCCTCTGTGATACTCCCTAAAAGGTCAACTGAGAAGGTTTTAGATTTCTTTATTTTTTATTTCATGGATGAAAATATAACTTAGAAGAAGTTATGACACTAAAATACACGTTTCTAGCATTTTATAGTCTTGATTTTATCTAAATAGCATGATCTCAAAAGTACCTGGTAGCAGACGAACTTTTCCATGTCGTAGTTACATTTTCCACCGCTAGGGATGTCAGTATTGCCAGCGAGTAGCAAGCAATACGGTGGGAATTTCACATCGAGTGAAGAAGATTGATAGGATTTGGATGCCCTCTCGTGTCCCAATGTGGCTACGGTACGAACCAATTCGGATATCCAAACAAGACTCAACTGACGAAGAACATGTCGAGAGTGAAGAATCTTTCGAAGATGAACGCCCAGAATGAGCAGGAAATAACCACCAACCGCACCAGACCAGACACATGATTTCGTTGGTTTTTCATCAGACGTACGGATGAAGGTTTGAAGGCATGAAATGGTAGGCCTAATACCTAGCAGACGTTGATGGGCCTGGCCCTATCTACCAGGCCCCAATATGCCCAGCAGGGCTAGTTTTGATTTTATTTTGTTGGAAAAACATCCACACGACCACCAAGATGACCACGTCCACAGGAGGTTAGCATGTTAGAAAATTTAATAAAAAATTCTTCTGCTTGTTTATAGGCCTATGGCATGAATGCCATAGGCCTAACCATGCTGACCTCCTTGCATGAATAGATGAACCATCCATGCACTGTGGACATGGTCAAACAATGATGAAGTTTCTTGTACTGAACAATGAAATTTTGGGTTATATAACCCGAAAAATAGGTGTAGCACTAGGACCACTTAGACCAATGGTAGGAACCTGCAGATAATAATTTTACGAGAGCCGGAGAATAAGCCGGAGAGTATCATTTCCTCGTCGTCCATCTTCAAAACCCAACAATATATCAACCATCATCTTAGAAGTAGCAGCAGTCTTTCATCAGGAATCATAGTTAATAATAAAGAATAAGCTTAAGGTTGTGTAATACGTGTGGACACCTCATCGGTTCGCCTGACGATGAGAATGAATTAAAATGTATCATTTTTATATTATATGATCAACTTTCCCACGCCATTTTCTCTTATAAACAATGCAGTGCATACTTTATGTTCCTGTTCATCCATGATGAAAATGCTTTGCCTCCGATCACCGTTCATTCATTTACATTTCATTGGTATCTATCAAACATCGTTTTTCTTCACAAAGTCCTAAAGGTGGCAGCCCAGTAAACAAAGGAGAAGTGGTTCTGCAGGAGTAAAAAAGGCTGAAGAAGAAAAAAAGAAATGAAGAAGGAGGAGGAGGAGAAGAAGAAGAAGAAGGAGGAGGAGGAGGAGGAGAAGAAGAAGAAGAAGGAGGAGGAGGAGAAGAAGAAGACAGATTAGGGGGAAAGAAGAAGTAGGAGTAGAGGGAAGACCAAGACTAAGGAATTAGTATACATCATTCGTCCTGAGAGAATACGGAAGAAAACTTGAAGGATACCTGATGTTCCCTCTCTTTTTTTGTTTTCATATTTCTTACCCCCTCACCTCGCCGCTGTCTTCTTCCTCATGCCGCCTCCTCCCTTGACTGATATCAGATGCCGGAATCAAGCTCTTCCTCACGTCTGCATGAAAATGTCTTCGTGCACAATTCAGGGTGGGGTCGCCATTGGGCTCTCTTTCGGTCCACAGTACGAGAAGTCTTGGTTTTGTAAACTTACAAAGGATTACAAAGGAGGAGCATGCCGACAAGAGACCTTTTGGTCCATAGCTAGGTCGGATGCGAAAACTTGATAATAATGATAAATAAATAAATAAATGAAAATAATAATAATATAAATAAATAGGTAAAGTTAAATAATAAACAAACAGGTAAATAGTAAATAATAATAAATGGACATAAATAATAATAAATAATAATCAAATGAATAATAATTAATAAACAGACAAATAATAACAAACAAATAAATAAATAATATAAAATAAATGGCAGGCATTACAGAATCTTGCTTAGATGTTTATCTAAACTAATCTCAATGTATCGAACTGAACTGCACTGCACTGCCTCTGCAGGAAGTGTATTCCATTCACTACACGGTTGGCGAAGTTGTTTCTACCCACTTCCAAATTAAATCTATTTCCTGACAGTTTGAGGCCATTATTTCTTGTCTAATTCTCATTCAGTGTGAAAATTTTATCACTTTTGACGTTGTCAATTCCCTTTAGAGTCTTAAAGACCTGTATCAAGTCACCTCTGAGTCTACGTTATTTTAGGGAAAATATGTTTTAGTCGATTTTCATATGATTTATTTTTTACCTTTAGAATCAGTCTTGTGGCTCTCCGTTGTACTTTTTTCAATCTGTCAGTGCCGTTAATGAGATTCGGTGACCATACGGAAGCAACATATTCCAAATGTGGACGAACTAAGGATTTATATAGCCGTTTGGTAGCTCGGTACTCTGACTGGAAAAGGACGCTGGTCATCCCACTGATCTGTATAACACCTGGATAGCGTATACGGGCCGTGGGCTGCCCCAGGAGTGAGGCGGGCAGGCGGGACATGGCCGCCATATTGGTAGTACCAAAACATTAGCACGTGTGAACCGCTCCGCCGGTCATGGGAGCTGTCGTGTTACTCTCGTGGCCTATGTGGCTGGTATGGGCTGCGTGATAGTGATGCGATCTGTAAATAAGTTTTCCTGTGTGGTTTATGAAACAGTACATGTCTACATGTACCGGTATTTGACCATAAAAGTAATCAAACAAGTACGCTAAAACTGACATAAACAAGAGAACATGTAGATGTTTTAACTTGTATCCACTGATCTGCATAACAATATAGATCAGTGGTTGTATCCTATGTATCCTATGTACATTATTTTGTGCGAAGCATAAATTAGGCCTTCACATATGTGTGTGTGAGTGTGACCACATGTTATAATCTCAATCTCTCGAATCTTGACAAGCAGTCATCTTCGGCGTTTTTCGAAATCTAGTCATCTGGTCATTGAAATGCACACAGTTAATTGCTGGATTACAATTACTTTATTTACACAACTAACTACACATGTATTTCAACAAACAAATTTCACCTGTTACTAAACATACACGTATCCACAATATTCCAAGAAACCTCCAGTGAATCTTTACAGAACAAAACCTACATTAGTATTTATTGTGAATATTGCAATTGTATCGTGTACAGCACATTACAGGTGCCTTAAATATTGGACGATAGTGATATACATGGATATGCATCGGTGCTTTTGAAACAATATATTTCACATCGATCCTGAAACAGAAACTTTGACACGGAAATCGTTCAGTAAAAAGAATGTACATACATCAGTTACAATAGTACTAGTGGTTCATATTCATTAAATAGAAACGAAGACACATACCCGCTATGTTTGGTCCTGAAAAATCATACTCTTCCGTAACAGTAGTTGAGACCGGTAGATGGATAAATTCTTATGAGTTGAAACATAATAGTACATGGGGTGGGGGGTGTCGAATTTCACCTGAAAAAAACGTTACATAATTTTTGAACGGGCCCCGAATAGTAATTCAGCCCATCTAATATGAATTCCTCACACTTCACAATATAGAAAAAGCCTACACATGTTATCAGGAAAAACAACTGGTTCTATACAGCTACACAGCTCTGGACAGCGTTTGAGCCTTATAAGATATTTGAAATGATAAATATTTATCCTGCTATTGCCACGATTACATTCGTGACAAATGGGTTGCTGCTAGATCTATTTCTTACAGATAATAAATACATAGCATTAACATGACAACACCTAACAAAACAGTTGGTGGGCAACATTTTATGGCTCCTGATGGCTGCATCATTTATTGATGGGTATAGGGATGTTTTGGGGTAATAAAATCTTAATTTACTTACGAGTGGAAGGACTGCTCACATCCACCTTTTCTCCGGTTGGTGCAGTTGAATGCAGCACAAGTTGGCATTGTAAAATTATCGTTAAATATGTAAAACACACCAGTATATAGGAGCGAAAGCTGCCGAGAACTGTAAGGGACGCTATCAATGCTATCAGTCAATCGCGTGGCGTGGGTTTGTTTTGGTACTACCAACATGGCTGCCGCCGACCTTATAATCAGGACACCGATCCGTGATCCAGTTATTTTTAGATCAGTGGGTCATCCATGTCTAAAAAGGAAAGGGGGATTGACAAGACTGCAGCATTCACTGCGGCATTACATTGATCAGTGTGCCGGGCAAGGTACTTGCCCATCTGTTTCTAGTACGAGTTTACTCCCATCTGCTAAAGTTCCATGCAATTCACTACCGATAAACCGAAGACGGCGTTCCCCCCCCCGCGGATCCGCCCCTCCCACGCTACCATGTCCGTCAACTGCAGGGACCCCATTGGGAAAAGATAATTCACTGCGTATGGACATCACCGCTGCGTTGTCTCACCCTGGATTCTCGAAGCTCTCAGCCGCAATTACCCTAGACACTAGCTCTGATTGTCGTGCTGCCGTAATTTTTGCGAAGCCCTGCTACCCGAGCCAATTCCCCCTTATTCGCGGAATCTCGCTCTGGCAGGTAATGCCCCGCATAACTCTCCCTGCACGATTAGCGTAGCCCTTGCGGTTCTTTTAAAAATCGCTTTTACGGCGAGAGAGGGGGGAACCCTTACATCAAGAATATAGCCCGGTCTCGCACAATCTCGTGCACCCGAGCCTCGTTATTTCGTTAACTGTTTACAGATAGACAGGATAAGACACAGTACGAACGCACTAGGTAACGCCCGCGATCCCTCGCCCTTAGATACCCTCCCTCCCTCCTCCTCCTCCTCCTTCACTGTCTCCTCCGGGGAATCGTCACGCATAACCTGGACACCGTCACTTCAGTTTTATGTGTAATGTTTGAAGTTATTCCATCCATTATTGACGCAACTGAGATGGATCTCCACTGAGGCCCCCTGAGGGACCACACAGCCTATGTACCACACCACGGTGGCTTAATTCTGCTTGGTAAGGTTGTATGTGTGTATATGGCTAGAAGTGCATGTAAAGTGATTTTTGTAATGATGGAATGGCTGTGGTTGTGAATGATGTCTGAAATAGTTGTAATCAGCTCCATCATACTAACTAGGTGCCACATATGCAACACTGATCTACCCCACTTCTGATGTCCGCCGTTGTTTAGAGGTGGATTATGACACTATTTTTTGCAATTACCGGGGATCGATCCCGAGTGCATTCCGATGCAGAAACGTTAATCACTGTGTAGACGATATCAGACTGCAGCAAAGTGTGGGTCCGGCTGGGTGCAGGTCATGCAATGCAAGAAAATGTAAAAATAAAAACAATAATTGATAAGAAAACAAATAAATGAGTAAATAATAGATAAATGTATAAACAAATAAAAATGAGTAAATGAATACATAGACAAATAAATAAATAAATAAGTAAATAAATAGAAACTGAAAAAATATACTAATAGAAAAAAACTTATTACAATTGCTTTAGTTTAGCAGAGCCCCTAACATGTTTGTTTAACAAATGGGGTTGAGAGGAAGGTAGCATTCAACATGATCTGGATAAAGTTGGCCTAAAAGGACAAACATAATTTGCATAATGCGAGATCAAAAACCAATACTGGTATATGAAAAACCTCAAATCATTCTGTGCACTGTGCAACACGACTGAAATATCGTCTATAATGACCTTAAAGTTTATATATAAAAGAATTCTAGATCGTTTTAATTATTAATGGAAGTTGAAAAGGAGGTACAAAGTGTAGGAGTGTTGAGCGACGGAGAAGGGAGACACCACGTATATATGTAGCCTAAGCACCTTAGGCCAAGTAAAAGTCTGTGGCGTGTCATACTAACCAGACGTTACGAATACTGCTGCCAGCACTCTCGACAACACAAAATACGAGTATAAAAAAGCATATACAGGTACAGTAGAAATATCTTTTTGTATACGTATTGGTAGATCACATGCTACAGATGTGTATAATGATTATACACACACAGGTGTGTGTAAAGAGATGGAACTGCAATATTCTGTCATTAGACATTCGAACGACTTCGCCCTCCTCCCGAGCATGAAACCTGTTATATATATATGTATATATATATATATATATATATATATATATATATATATATATATATATATATATATATATATATATATATATATATATAAAAAGGAGGAGCCAAGCGGAGAACCTCGGGACCCATAATAACTTAAGTAGGGAGGAGACTGCGAGAGACGGCAGTTCCATGTCTCTTACCCCCTTTCATCCCTATCCATAAAGATATTTAATCTTCTCTTAAAACAACCAATTGTTTCAGAGTTCACTACATTGTTACTAAGTCGTTCGTTAACCATTCTATTGGTAAACCAGTTCTTGCCTATTTCCTTCTTAAACCTAAATTTCTCCACGGGTGGCATCCTTTTGCATTCTCTAAACCTTATTCTTATTTTTACATAACGTTAGTAAGGATGTTGCGTTTCACGGTCAGATGAACTGAAAACCTCAAAATATGTCAAGACATATTTTGAAATTCAGTATAGAATTATGGTCTGATAAAGGACTATCTTCAGGTTTTAGCGAAAATGCTTTGAGTTATAAAGGACCCAGGACTGAAGATCAAGACTGTTCCCTCTTCACAATGGAATGCCCCCACTTTTTTTTTTTTTTTCTTTTTTTACTGAGCACCTACCTTTGTCTGTGTACATATTTGTTTTCCCATGGTTACTACTCCTTAATTTTACTTTTAATTTGTTTATCTGTTTATCTATTAATTTATTTATTTATCTATTATATATTCATAATACATATTTATCTATTTATTAATTGATTTATTTGTTTTTCTGTTCATCAATTTATCTATATATTAATTTATCTACTTATCTATTATTTATACATTTGTATATTTATTTATCTACCTACTTATCTATTTATCTATCTATTCATTTATTTGTTTGATTACTTATCTGTTCGTTTCTCTTTATTTATTTATCTATTTATCTACTCATTTACATATTTGTCCATTTATTCATTTACTTAATCTATCTCTTGCCCTCCTTACCACTTTCACTCACCTTTCTCCACTGTTAGTCCTCTTGCCTCCAATCATCAACTTATTCAAGTTCTTCAGTATTATCTTATGTATAGGAGGGGCAATTAAAGTTAGAGGGTTTTCTTCCTTTTTCTGTTAATTCTTATACAGCGTGCATCTCTGAGATACACTAAAGAAATACCCCGAGAACACGTAAGCGAGGTCCTAAGTGAGCTTTGCAGTGACGTAGTGATTTTTTTTTAAGTCCAATGGTCTTTAACTTTATATTTAAGATCCTCCCCAAAGAGCGTAATCTTACAATCGTGAACCAATTAAATTTTCTCCTCCACCCTTTCCCCAATCAGATTCGTTGTTACAAGTCTATATGCAATATTGTTTACTTAAGCAATCTCGAATATCTGCATATCTCACCTAGGTTACAAATACTACAAGTCAGCAATGGGCTCCCGGTCATTGTTTATAAATACGGGGGAGAGCAAACTTATGCAACTCCTCGCCTGCGGACTGTGTTGTTTATAAACAATTAAATTATAAAAATGTAACACCCGTCTTCTAACCCTCTTTCTACCAACTTATCTATTAGCCTCGTACATATCTATCAATTCATATTTTTTCTTTGTGCTCTCACTTCAAGTGTTGTAAACCTGCCAACGAATTCCTTGCAAAGAACTAACCTTTTCTACAAATATCCTAGAAGACATAAAGGATGGGACCCTCTCTGGACGAAGTACTTGCCAAGGCTTCCATCAACAAGGCCCTCATCGAGGATCCAAGGCATTTCAGGTGTGAAATGAATTATACTAGTTCTTGTGGCATCTATTTATAATTTCATACCACACAACAGCTATGGCCTTACGATAAACTAAACTTCAACAAGACTCACCTTAATTGAAACACTTAATCACAGTTTAAGATATATTCTTACGCAACATACATTCTTATACACCATATAGTTTGGAGAAATCACATTAACGAGGACAGAATTAATATTTAAGACAAATAGCACAACCCGATCTATTTTCATATTTTCTCTGTCTATATATCTCTTGCAACGCCCGCAACCCACGGTCACAGCTGAAAAGGTAAGACTGGTGTTTACGCATGCGCCCATGGAGCGAGATTGATTCTACCTATGTTCTCAAACTACTGGAAACTGAACTACTCTGTATTTATAAAATTTCAGAGCTTTAATCTTCTATATTCTTTTTTGTGGATTTAAAACTAAACGGTGCAGAAACTTGTCTCGAAATTTTCATGATCCAGTTTAATCTAAAATAATGTCCTTAATCAGCTAAGATGAATAAGTGAAAAGAGTTCAAATGAAGGTTGTAGTGACCCTATTTTTCCAGTTTTCCAGAGGCGCCACATTTGATCGTGACTTTGGAGGAATGGTTTCCTCACGTGAAGCTGGCCGTCGATCCGAGCGGAAACTTCACTGCAAGTGGACCCATGCTCGAACTCCTCGACCTTCTGGCCAAGTCCCTCAACTTCAAGTGGGTGGCGTCACGAAACCGTGTCTCTGCTTACATTGACCACATTCATTCAAGAAATGTCCAAAATATGACAGATGAATCAGATCATCCTTCCCTAATTAAAACAATGAGCTTATGTTCCAGTAATCTTTGAAAAGTAAATCAGAGCAGTCTCTATGTGTATAAAAAGATTCACTGTCCTACAAACATCTAAAGTAATTTTCTACTCATGAATTTTGCTCTACTATCCTCTGCTTTCTATTTTCACCCTTCTTATACTCTTTCTATCACCCTTCTTTATTATGTCCTCGATCTCACTTTTTCCCTTTAGTTTTCAGCGCAATCCTTGCCAAAAGGAATATTATTTACTCTTTCCCACCACACAATTTGTTTATCCCCTTCATTTTTGTATAATTTATCTCACTCTGCACCCGTTCATTATTTTATCTGATTAAGCTTGTCACACACGTAGGCAGGCGGGCAGTATGAATATTGTTGATAAACTCGCATTAAATCCTAGTGTCGTCGCCAAAACCACACACATTTGTCTTGAGGACAGACATCAAACTGTCAAATCCTGCATGTATGGAGACATTAAAACAGAGATTTCTCAGTTCCCTTCCTAGACTGAAGTTGGACAAACTCATCGGTTGCCTTTATTTAAACGACAAAGTGGTTTATCATTAATGCTGCCACGATTAAAAAAAAAAAAAAATGGAACTCAGAGTGGACAAAACCATGGATAAAATAAAAGACAAGCTGTCTCAAAGGATGATGCTACATAAACAGAGAGAAAACAAATTATCACCTTTATAACCTCTTAAAGATCACTGATGTATTCAAGTGTTTCTTAAATCTGGTTTTCAAAAGTGTCTGCCTAATATTCCTTTTGTAGGTACTCGCTGGTGAGGCCGCCGGATGGAGCCTGGGGTGTCACGCACGGCGATGGCAAGTTCAATGGCATGGTGGGCCAAATACAGCGCAAGGTAGGTTCCCCAGAATCTTCGATCGAATAAAGAAAATTCAATTAAGCAATCGACATGCTCAGCAGCCCCTATTTCAAAATTATTCTTGAATTTGAAGACATTAGCGATTTACAAGACTAAAATTGTATTTACCTAATTGTGTCCAATCAGTTCATAAGGATTGTTTCTTCTATTTGATTACACAAAGTAACGCATCTATACGGAAAGCTATATCTTTTAACGAATCCGTCAGTCGATTATGTAGTTGCATTTGCCATTTAAGATTTTAAGGTAAACGGAATTATAAATTGAAAAATCAAACTGAGAATGAAATAGCTTTATTGCCTGTTAAATGTGTGTGTATATATATATATATATATATATATATATATATATATATATATATAAATATATATATATATATGTATATATATATATATATATATGTACATATATATATGTATATATATATATATATATATATATATATATATATATATATATATATATATATACATATATCAAGGACTACTATTACACAGGACATGCGCACCCAGATCCCTGGGTCCGCTAGCGGAGGCCATTGCTTTCTTTGTAACCTAACATTTTATATTGGACAAATATATCAAAACTAGAAACCTAACATTGTATATAGGACAAATATATCAACTATTGACTTATTCAATGCAGTGTAAGTTAATATAAACTTTTATAGTGAAATAAGAAACTATTTTTAAGGCACTGTTATGCTTTGAAATGCCAATTTTAGCCGGACTTAACAGGTATTATTGTATGAGGTTAGTGGACACCAGGGTTGGCGATTTTTTTTTTTTTTTTTTTATCTTTTTAAAAAATATAAAAAATCAGATTTATTTGATTTAAATAGATTTTTTTTTTTTTGTAGATTTTAAATATTGTGGGATTGCTATCTGATATGCGATCTGATTGCTAAAGGACATTTTTAGCATATCAATATAAGGAGCAGTGTTATATAGACTTGCCACAAGTATACAAGGAACTGTATAAGCCGTATGTGAGGACGGTATGCTCAGGTTCACTCGATTCCTCCAAGAGTTTTCTCATCTTGGTGACATTTGCTGCATTGTCTGTTACAATACTTCCAATGTGACAACCAAAATCTTGTTCAGCCTTCTTGATCGAACTTTGTACAAGTTGTAGAAGATATTCAGCAGTGTGAGGTTTCCTTGATGTGTCTATTGTGTCAACTAAATAAATCTGACCAGTGGATGTTGTTAGAATGACACATATTATGGACTCATTATGGATGTTAGACCACCCATCAATTGAAAGACATACAGTTTCATTATTCAGGTCATCTGCACACTTTTTATATTCCTTTTCATACACAAGATCCAAGTGCTTATCCGCAATATCTTTTCTGGATGGAGGAATATAACCTGGCCTCAGGTTCTGAACCATCTTGAGAAACTGAGGATGCTGAACAAGACGAAATGGTGAATTTGTAGCAAATATAATTCTTGCAACTTCTTTGTCGAGATTTTCCTTTTAAGAGGCTGAATTTTTTTATGATAAATCTCTCCAGAGATGTTGATGACTTTCTTTTAGATGAAAATCATTTAGCAGAAGTGGCGCCTGTGGAGGAGTCTGATAGTGACATTTTTAATGGTGGAGTCAGGTTTGCAGATAATTCAAGTGGAGCCGATGATGAAGGGATTGAAGCTGTTGATACAGATCCTGAAATGGAAACAGAAAAATTTAGTATATTGCATAATTTATAAATGAATAAATAAATGAATGAATACAGTGTGATTTAGGCTACTTTAGAGTACAGTAGTTATCTTTTTAGATAATGATCATATTCACACAAGCCACTAAATTAATTGGAAATAATTAACAGGATACGAAATAGGTGGGCTTGGAATTCAGCCCACACAGGATTCAGTCCACTTTTAAATTCACTAAAAATAATGGGTTAGTTGGGTTAGGTTAGGCTAAATCCCTTTGGGCTGAATCCCATGTGGGCTGAATTCCAATGGAACCTATGAAATATATTACACAATGTTGAATGAAATTAATAACAATCATCTAGGCCCCAAAGTTGAGTGGATACACTATATTATAGTTATATAGTCATTACCAAAATTTAGAAGTAATGAAGTTGAAGTATCATTTCTTTAGGCCTTCGCATTTTTATTGCACATGCTCTCCATTGTTCACCAAATTTATATAGTTGTGTATGAAAAGGGAGAACACAATATAAGTAAAATTATTTACCTGGGTCATCAATTTCTACTTCTGTATGCCCTGTAGATCCTGGCTGCAGTCTTTGCATTTAGCTCGGTACCCTTTGCCAGAAGTTGTTGGTAGTTTTTTCAAAATAATTCCGGACAGAATAATTTTTTCTCCCTGAAGGAACCACTCTGCCAGGTCCAGAAGACATCCTTCCTGGTTGATTCCAAAGCAGCAACTGACTCAGTGAGAAGCTGCTTACCTAGAACAAGTTTCAAAAAGAATCTTGTTGAAACTTATTGTGGGCTGCACAGTGATATACCGTTCCTTGTATAATTGTGGCAAGTCTATATAACACTGCTCCTTATATTGATATGCTAAAAATGTCCTTTAGCAATCAGATCGCATATCAGATAGCAATCCCAAAATATTTAAAATCTATAAAAAATATATATATATTTAAATCAAATTAATCTGATTTAGATAAAAAATTGCCTTGGATTTAGTACGTTGTTTTTCCAAATGCCTTACCCATCTAATTTTGATAATTTTTTCACAAATTTTAGCTATCGTACCTGTAAGAGAGACCGGTCTATAGATAGTAGGGTCTTCCATGTTTCCCCCTTTATATATTGGTACTATATTTGCTCTTTTCCAATCTTCTGGAACTTTTCCTTCTTTTAATGAACTACTTATTAGACTATGTATTTTATCTGTTAGTTCGTTCCTGCATTCTCTCAAAATCCAGTCTGCCATTTCATCTGGTCCATGCAATTTTCTGACATCGAGATTACTCAAGTGATTCGTTATTTCTTTCCTTGTTACTTCTATCTCTTTCATAGGGGGGACTTTCTCCTCCCACTCGACATCTCTAAGTTGTATGTTCTCCCTTGTAAACACTAATTTAAACTTCTTGTTCATAATTTCTGCCATTTCTATTTCCTCTGTGTATTCAACTCCTTGTCGTAGTTTTACAAATTCTTGTTTGTTTTTTAGTTTGTCGTTTACAAATCTATAAAATAGTTTTGGTTGATCTTTACATTTTTCTATGACATCCTTTACGTATTTTCTCTTTTATTTTCTGCGCACTTGTACATATTCATTTCTATAACTAGTATACATTTTCCATTTTTCAGGTCTTTTGTCTTTCTTCCTTTTTATCTAAGCTTTATCCCTTTTGTCTTTTAACTCCCTACATCTTTTGTTGTACCAACATTCTACATATCCTTTTTTCTTGTTTTTGTCATACTTTTCCACTCCTTCCGTATAAACTTTTGTCAAAATATTACATTTCTCTTCTACTTTACCAGTCTGCTTTTTTTTTTTTTTTAATTATCTTATTCGATAAAAAAAAAATCATACATCAATCTTCCCTTTCTATATTGTTCGTTTTTTTTCCGTTTTTTTCCTCATTTAGTTCTAGTTCAACCAATATGTGGTCATTTTTACTTAGTGGTGTCTTCTATTCAATCTTGTCCACTATTTCGGGTTCTGATGTGATTATTAGGTCCAGTCACGATGGTTATTCCTCATTCATATACCTAGTATTCTCTTGTATCCATTGCGTCATTGTATGTTCTATAATCATATCAAGTAGTACATTTCCCCATAGGTCGTCTCCACCTTTCACTGTCATCTCTTCCCAGCAGATTTCTTTACAATTAAAATCACCTATTATAACTATTCTTCCTCCATCTTCCATTATCTTATTTAGTGTTGTCCTTGTGTCATCTACCATATTCTTGTGTTCTCTCTCATCCCACGAAGCCGTTTTAGGAGACACATAATTTACCACAAACTTCCTGCTCTACTTGTCCCTGTCCTTCACTTCCATCATAATCATCTCTACTCTATTCTTTCCATATGTGACATTCCTCACATTTATATCCTTCTTAGTCAGGAACATAACTCCATTCCCTTGTTTTACCTCTGTTTCTAATTCAATCATTATATGCGCCATGTCCTACACTGTTGGATGGTAATGGACCTTTTCAATTTTGTCTCTACAATTCCCTTTATGTCCGGTTCTTTTTCCTTCAGGGAATCATTCAGTTTATTCAAGCCTGTTATTAAGCCATCTATATTTGTGAAAGAAACTTGTAATTTTCTGTTACCCCATCGTGTTTTCTGTTTCCCTTCCGTTTTTCTTTACTATGAACCATTTCCTCACTTTCATATCCACTACTCTCCAATAGAATTTCTTTTTGACTCTGTTTTCTGTTTTTTTCCTTAGCTTCTATTCTTTTTGTTTTCTCTTCCTCTCTTTCCTCTTTATTCATCTCTCTTTTTATCCATACCTGTTTATACTGATCACTTTTTGCTAGTTTCCCTGTTTTTGATAAGATATTCTCTGCTGTCGTTTGTGACCTGAATTTAACCTTAATTGGTCTGGTCTTGTCTATATTGTATTTCCCTAGTCTATATATTTCTTCAATTTCTTTCCCTATTTCTTGTTCATCTTCTTGAACTACTTTTAATACCTTGTTTACTTTTTCCTTCTCCTCCTTTACTCTTGTAGTCCTATTTGGATTATGCTTCTCTTCCATTCCTAATATAATTATACATTTCTTTTTATCTGCTAAGTCTCTTACTATATTCTCCTTCTCTCTCGTCACTTTAATAACTGTGTCCTTAGTTTGTTCTTTCATCTTTCAGTTTTATTATTCTCTTGAACTTTTTTCAACCACTTACCTCTTTTGCTATGGACTCTTTATTCTTTTTATTATTCCTCTTTAATTCCTCATTCTCATCCTTTGTCTTAACTGTCTTTTTAATTATTCTACTTATTTTGGTTTTGATTCTCCTTCTTTAGTTTTTCCAGTTTATCAACTCTTTGTCTAATAAGCGTTAGTTGGTTAAACCTAATTTTCCATGCTTCGTCCATTTTTTTTAGTTTCTCCTCTAGACTTACTAGTCGGGGGAGGTTGTTATCTCTTCCCTCATTAAATCCATAGAAGTAATTATCTCCTCTTTCCATTGAGCTGCTATTATCTATATTTCTACTTTTAATGCCTCTGATCACCTGTTCGACCTCGTCTGTGTCATCTGCACACCTTTTGTTGACACCCCTTCTGACGTTCGGGGTCCGTTCGTCCCCTTCCTCATTTTCTTCTATTTTACGCAATAATGTCTCCCCTTCTCCTGTTTCTTCAGCTGCCCACTACACCACGAGCTTTCCCCTTCCCTACTAATACAACACGTAAATTGCGGTTTTTTCAGGAGTTCCAATCTTTGCTGTGAATCCGACGTGTGTATGTGTACACACACACACACACACACACACACACACACACACACACACACACACACACACACACACACACACACATATATATATATATACATATATATATATATATATATATATATATATATATACACACACACACACACCCACACATATATATATATATACATATATAATATATACATATATATATATATATATATATATATATATATATATATAGGATAGGCTTGTAAATCTTAATGATTACAAAAGCTATGTCGATAGAGAAGAAATCTCTGCAGGACCCACTGGTAACTGGCACGTCCCTGATGGTAAACAGGGAAACTCCTCATAGATATATGGGGTACCGTCATAATGACTGCGTGGATCATTGGGCACCCTATAGATAGGGCCTCCCCGAAAATAATCAATAAGGTGACGCTAGAGAAATATCTCACCAGAAACCAGTTGGCAGGGAGGTGAGATTACTGTCAAAACCCCTTAATAGCAAACATGAACATGAATAGTACAACCAAAACCAAACCGGGCGTTCCTGTTGGATCATCGTCTCCTAAAGGTCCAACCCCATTGCCTCATGTGCTTACGGGCAGTGTGCCACCGAATGTGAGTAAGCACTGTCCAAGCAGATCCAAGTCTTGGACATTAAACAACATGAAGAAAATGAAGATCTATACTTACAACGTAAGAACTCTCAGAAGACCACAGGCTGGAGAGTTTAATGGAAGAACTAGACAACATCAAGTGGGACATCGTAGGACTGAGCGAAGTCCGAAGAGCGAAAGAAAAGCTGATACAATTACAAGATAGTCACCACCTGTTCTACTATAGAGGTAAGGACAAAGAAAGATCCAGTGGAGTAGGATTCTTGATAAACCGAGAAGTTGCTGGTAACGTAGTCAAGTTCAGTAGTTTATCAGACAGGGTAGCTTGGATTGTGATTAGACTGTGTAAAAGGTACACTCTAAAATAGTTCAGGTTTATGCACCAACTTCACAGAGTTCAGATGATGAAATTGAGTCCTTCTATGATGATTTAAGTCAGGTAATGGATAAAGAAAAAAACAAGTACACGTTGGTAACAGGCGACTTTAATGCTAAAGTGGGGAAGAAGATGGGAGATGAGTCGTGCATTGGGAAGTTTGGAGTAGGTGAAAGGAATGACAGAGGCAAGATGTTAGTCAATTTTGCAGAGAACTACAACATGAGGAAAATAAACAAACACTTTCTTCCAAAATCGTGTAGGTCGCAAATGGACCTGGAGAGGTCCAAATGGAACAACAAAGAACGAATTAGACTTCATATTAGGACACTAGAGCAAGAGCGTTAGCAATGTTACGGTCATAAAATAAAGTCAACATAGGTAGTGACCATAGAATGGTAGGTTGCACAGCTATATTCAGTTTCAGAGCCGAAAGAAATAAACTAATTTATAACAGAAAATCAGCCTTGCAAAGATTAAGGAAAATAATAAGAAATTTCAATTAGAAACTAAAAATGAAGCTCTAAGAACTAATGAGGACACAGTTGAGGATATGAATTAGAATTTAGTGAATATCATTACGGAATCGGCAGAGAAAGTAGGAAATACAAAAAGTATTAGAGAAAACAAATACTCCAAAGCTACAAATGACCTAATTAAAAGAAGGAGGACCATGCAGATTAAAAGCAGGAGAGACGAAATAGAAAGAGTAGAACTAAACAAGCTTATCAACAAAAGGCAGAGATCAGAGAAAAGAAAGAGAAACATGGATGAAATAGAGGAAACTATTCAGAAAGGTAAAAGTATAAAAGGGGCCGAGCGCAGACATGCTTTAGGAAGACAGCAAATTATATG
>NC_134783.1:85058430-85063430 GCF_046742065.1 Oratosquilla oratoria
CTGTCTACAAGCTTCTCTTCGGTGGTGATAAAGGATTACAAAGGCGGAGCATGCCGACAGGAGACCTTTTGATCCATATCTAGGTCGGATGCGAAAAAAAATCATATTAATAATAAAATAATAAATACAAACTATAATAATGTAAATAACAAATAAAATACATAAATAAATGCATAGGTATAGTTAAATAATAAACAAACAGGTAAATAGTAAATAATAATAGATTGACATATAACTAATAATAAATCAAAATCAGACAGACAAATGATAACAAAACAAAAACAAATAATATAAGATAAATTATAATCATTACAGCATCTTACTTAGGTATTTATCTAAATGATTCTTAAAGCTTCGAACTGAACTACATTGCACTACCTGTGGAGGAAGTTTATTCCATTCATTAACTACACGGTTGGCAAAGTTGTTTCTACCTACTTCCAAATTGAATCTATTTCCGGCCAGTTTGAGACCATTGTTTCTTGTCTGATTCTCACTCAATGTGAAATTTTGTCACTTTTGATGTTATCAATTCCCTTTAAAATTTTAAAGACCTGTATCAAGTCACCTCTGAGTCTACGCTTTTTTAGGGAAAACAGATTCATGTGTTTTAGTCGATTTTCGTATGATTTATTGTTGATATTTGGAATCAGTTTTGTGGCTCGCCGTTGTACTTTTTCCAGTCTGTCAATGTCTTTAATGAGATTCGGTGACCATACGGAAACAGCAAGCATATTCCAAATGTGGACGAACTAACGATTTATATAGCTTGTTAATGAGTGATGGACTTTTGAAATCAAAGGATCGCTCAATCAGTCCCAGAATCTTATTTGCTTTCTCAGAGGCTGAAATACACTGTTTGGATGATTTGAGGTCGTTACTGATAATTACGCCGAGATCTTTTTCACTATCCACTTTTGTTAACGAATTTCCAAATAACTTGTAATCGTACTTACTGTTATTTTTGCCTATGTGCATTACCTTGCATTTACTTGTGTTAAATTTCGTTAGCCACTTTTCAGACCATTGCTGTGATTTATCTAAATCTTCTTGAATATCTAATTGGTTTGAGTGATCATTTGCCACTCCGCACAGTTTTGTATCATCAGCAAATATGGAAACAGTAGATTTTAGTCCATGGTCTATATCATTTATATATACTATGAATAGAAGTGGCCCAAGAACGGAACCCTGAGGAACTCCACTTGCAACACTTTTCCATCCAGAAGTTTGTCCATTTAAAACAGCTCTCTGTTTTCGACCATTCAACCATTGCATATATATATATATATATATATATATATATATATATATATATATATATATATATATATATATATATATATATATATATGTATGTATATACATATATATATAGTTCGAGTCCTCGGCAGTACCATATTTCAATTTCTGATTGTGGCCCCATTGGATCTCCCGATGATGATAGCGTAGAATTAAAGTGCGTTGTGGTTGTTAAACTGTATATATATATATATATATATATATATGTATATATATATATATACATATATATATGTATATATATATATACATATACATATATATACCATATATATATATAGATAGATAGATAGATAGATATGGTGTTAAAATCCACATATGCATTTCTGAAGGAGTAATAAATGAAGCTTTTTCATATATGCAATACGTATAAAACTCTAGTGAATATATATATATATACATATATATATATATATATATATATATATATATATATATATATATATATATATATATAAACAAGATTTTTATACGTATTGCATATGTGGAAAAACTTCAGTTATTACTCCTTCAGAAATGTATGCGTGGGTTTTAAACACAACATACTAAATATATGAACACCTATTCACTTTAAGACGTGTATGAAGCAGTGACGTAGGATTCAGGTACAAATTGTATGGCCAATTTCATCATTACCTATTCTCCCGGCCTCCATCATGTATTCTTTGCCATTGCTTCATCTATTTTACGTCTACAGCAATTGTGATTTCTTTATATTCCAATTAAACTATTTTGTCTACATGATAACAGTCACATCGTAAAATTTTCCTCTCAAATTTATATATTTCTTACCTGCTTTATATGGATAAAGAAACCTTTTGGTCTATAGAGAGAGTGTTAAAGAGAGAGAGAGATGCTCATAATCATTTGCACAGAAAAAAAAAACAGAATCTCGTTTACAACAGTGTTGTCAGTTTAGCAATCATTCATATCCTTTGATTTTCTAACCCTAGATGCACTTGATATCTTCATGAAATGCTTCTCCCAAGTTTCAATATTCACTTTGTGGAACTTATGTTCAATATCTAGCTAAATCACAAATGACGTACACACGTGATTTAAAACTGCACCTATTTAGTGTGGGTTTACGCAGTCGTGACTGTCTTCGACAACGCAGCGATCGTGGCGCTGTCGTAATTTTACTGATGGCTTTTCATCGATTGAGGATTCATGATGACAACCATCACGAAAACCACGGAGACAGAGTCATGACTGTATAAACCCACACTACAAATGCTCTTTTCCAATCAATGAATCCCTTTCTTGATATTTGTGCTAACTAATGCAAGGAATTGAAGGCGATAATCACTCTCTACAGCAGACTTTTAAAACACATACAGGAGGTAGACATCGCTTTGGGACCATTTGGTGTGTCGGAACCTCGCAGTAAGGCAGCCGACTACACGGTGCCGATATTAGTCGATTACTACACTCTCCTCGTCCAGAAAGCTCAACCAGAGGTTAACCCATTTGGCTTCCTGCTGCCCTTCGACCCCATGGTTTGGGTCGGAATCATGGTGAGATGAGGGGTGTGGGTTCTAGGTGTTAAAGAAGAAATATATATATATATATATATATATATATTATATATATATATATATATATATATATATATGTATGTATATATATATATTGGAAATTGGTATGTTATAACATATGTAAAATTTCACTAAAAACCCACTATCGGAGAAATAATAACCGAAGTACAGGCTCTTGTGATGATGATAAAATAGTAAAGGAGGTAAAATAGTAATTCTTAATCAAAAAGACTATGTCACAAAAGCCCTTAATATGTTAGCTGATAAGGACACCTATGAAAGCCTTACTAAAAATCCCCTCAGGAACACCTCCGCAGAGTTTAATAAGAAAGCCCGAAAAATAGTAGGAGATGAATTATTTGATAATTTAAGAGTCATTAACCCTCAATTACCTAACTTTTATGGGATTCCTAAATTACATAAAGAAGGCACCCCTCTAAGGCCAATTATCTCCAATAGGAATTCATGCACAAGTAAGGTATCAAAATGGCTCACAGGTATTTTGTCACCATTTGTGGGAAGTTTCTCAAACTCTCACATTAAACACTCAGAAGATTTTGTGAGTAAAATTAAAAGACAAATCATACCTACAAATAGCAAACTACTAAGTCTCGATATAGTTTCCCTGTTCACAAATGTTAACACGAAAGATATCTTAAGTTTTTTGGAAACCAAACTGCACTCATATCAACACAAACTCCCACTTTCAGTATCAAAGATAATTAGCCTGACCCGTTTATGCATCAATACCAATGTTTTTACTTTCAATAATTCTTATTTTAGACAAATATATGGTTGCAGTATGGGTTCTAACCTTTCACCCGTGTTAGCTAACCTATACATGGAATATTTTGAAAGTACTTTATTACCTAAGATTAAACCACCTGACATGTTTTGGTTTAGGTATGTTGATGATATTTTTACACTATGGAACGATATGTGGGGTTCTTTTGATGAATTCTTTGTTAAATTAAATAGATTAGCTAAGAATATTAATTTTAAGGTCGAATGGGAAGAAGGAGGTAGGATCCCATTCCTGGACATTTCGGTCATAAGAGACCCGGACCAATTGTCCTTTACTGTGTATAGGAAGCCTACCCACACAGGAAATTACTTACACTTTTTTAGCCACCATCCGGATAATATTAAATCTAGTGTTGCATCGGGCCTATATCTCAGAGCCCTTAGGATTTGTAGTCCACAATTCTTGCAAATAGAAATTGACATCATCAATAAACAACTCTTTAACGTAGGTTATCCGGTATGGTTTTTAAAGAAAGCCCTACATAAAGCCAAATCCAATTTTTATAAACCAAATAACTCTAGGGAGAAGTTTAGATGGGGTAACAATAGCATCATTGTACCATTTAATGTTTCTATCAACTCGGTCTCCAAACTTCTACCTAATAACCAAATCAAATTTATTTACAATTATCCGAACAGCATTTTTAGAAAGGTAGTAAATGTACACCGGAGGGATGATGTGGACCAAAACTATATATATATGTGTGTGTGTGTGTGTGTGTGTGTATGTATGTATGTATATATATACATACACATATAAATATATATATATGTATATATATATGTATATATATATATATATATATATATATATGTGTGTGTGTGTGTGTGTGTGTGTGTGTGTGTGTGTATATCATACAATCTAAATAACCGTCGCGCAGAGGATTCGAACCACCGCCAGTAGACTCTGCGCGACGGTTATTTAGATTGTATGATTGATGTCGCTGTCCACTAGCGAATTTATTCACACACACACACATATATATATATATATATATATATATATATATATATATATGTATATATATATATATATATATATGATGCAAGCGGAATAGGTAACACAGGAGTCTTAGTCTTGAGTTTATTCCTGACTAGTTTCGCAGGTATGCTATTCCTTTGAAAAAGCATACCAGCGAAACTAGACAGGAATAAACTCAAGACTAAGACTCCTGTGTTTCATATTCCGCTTACATCAACCTGTCAGACTGTCTCAACATATATATATATATATATATATATATATATATATATATATATATATACATATATTTATACATATATATATATATATATATATATATATATATATATACCGGCATATATCAAATCATTGCGTGAGGAGCGATGCGATGC
>NC_134783.1:85068430-85073430 GCF_046742065.1 Oratosquilla oratoria
AATGGAGAAAAGTGGGAGGTGAACCAGTTGTTGTTTGCGGACGACACTGCGCTTGTGGCAGGATCGGAGGAGGGATTGAGGAAGTTGGTGACAGAGTTTGGGGGAGTATGTGATAGAAGAAAGCTGAAGATAAATGTGGGTAAAAGTAAAGTGATGAGATGTACAAGGGGTGAAAGTGGCAGTAGTCTGGAAGTGAGCATTAAAGGAGAGCGACTGGAGGAAGTGGATAGTTTTAGATACTTGGGTGCAAATGTGGCAGGAAAAGGTGGAGTGAAGGTGTAGGTAGAATGTAGATTGAGAGAGGCGAGTAAATGCCTTGGTGGATTAAAAAGTGTAATGAGGAATAGACATTTGGGAATGGATGCTAAGAGGAGACTATATGAAGGAGTGATTGTACCAACAGCACTGTATGGGGCAGAAACATGGAACATAAGAGAGGAAGAGAGAAGGAGTTTGAATGTGTTTGAGATGAGGTGTCTGAGAAGTATGATAGGGGTTACTAGGCTAGATAGCGTGAGAAATGAGATAAGGAGGAGAACAGGGGTGGAAAGGGGGTTGGGAGATAGGGTTGATGAAAGAGTATTAGGATGGTTTGGACACATGGAAAGAATGAGTGAAGAAAGATTAGTAAAAGAGGTATGGAAAGCTGATGTGGAGGGAGTGAACATGAAGGGACGTCCTATGATGGGGTGGATGGATGGGGTGAAGGGGGCTTTGGGGAAGAGGGGAATGTCTGTTGAGGAAGGACGGGAGAGGACAGAAGACAGGGGTGAATGGAGAATGGTTGTATATGGATGATGTTGTGATGCATGAGGTGGAATGGGTGGGGGGATGGGGGTGAGGTAGTACGTGTGAGCAAATTTTGACGCAGCCCGAAGGGATTTCTCCCCGTCTTCTCCTTTATTCATGGGGGGGACGGAGAGGGGGGGTCGCCGATTTAATGAAGCGGCCTTGCTGTGGATGTGCTGTGTCTTGCGACACTGCTTCTGACCCAGGGCAGTGGACAGGGTGCAGGGATGATCCGTCATCCAGGAGGTGCTAAGATGAGAGGGAGGGTGGAGGGGTGTGGAGTGTATTCAGGGATGGAATGGGTGGGAATGATTTTATGCCTTTTCCTTTTTGGCTACCTCCCTTGTAAGGGGGAAAAAGCCTTGGTATATGTATGTATGTATGTATGTATTATTATTATTATTATTATTATTATTACTATTATCATTATTATTATTATTATTATTATTATTATTATTATTATTATTATTATTATTATTATTATTATTATTATTATTATTATTATTATTATTATTATTATTATTATTATTATTATTATTATTATTATTATTATTATTATTATTATTATTATTATCATTATTATCATTATTACTATTACTATTATTATTATTACTATTATTATTATTATCATTATCATCATCATCATCATTATTATTATTATCATTGTCATTATATATATATATATATATATATATATATATATATATATATATATATATATATATATATATATATATATATTCAACTACCATCACCATATACTGTGTATGTACCGTCGCCCAGTTGTAGATCAGCATCTCTTGATCTTAGGCAAAGAATATCAGGTTCGTTTAACATAGCTTTCTGATTTCCATAGTTGATACTAAGTCATCTACATTTGTGTACTGTATGTCACTTTTGATTTCCTTGTACTTTTTCTGTGCAGTATTACTCTTTTTTTTTTACAATATAATTTCTACGGCTTCTGGCGTGAAACATTTTAGAAGGCTTTCATTTATCTTGTTCAGTTCTATTTTCGTTATCAACCTTGGTTTCACAGACAGACTCCCTTACTGTTGCTCTTTCTTCCACAATAACATCCTTTTTGGTCCAAATGGGATTAGATTTGCCTTCATCTTGTAACTTCCAAGACCTGCCAGTTATTTTGCTTGCTGTGATTTGTAATTTGAATTTTGTTTTTAATGGGCGCACTTCATTTTCAAGTGTATTTAGTTTGATTAGCATGTGCTTAGAGTCATCTTCCGTAATTATGAATATTATTACTCCAAAATATTGCAATCTATTTTCTTTCTTTTTCATCCATGATGTAATATGGTTTTCCTCCAAACCTAATACCATAGTAATTATACTCGTATTTTCCACAACCTTCCTGACAAGAAATTTACTCTTGTTAAGGGATTTCATCAACTCTTCTTCAAATCTATCCCGTTCCTCATTTCTCTACTTCTCCATAGTTTCTTCATTATTTTTTTTCATCTATTATGTTTACCTATTCTAATTGATTTGTTTATCTATTTATTTGTTTATTTGTTTATCATTCATTTATTCATACATTTATTCATTTATTTATGTATGTATGCATTATTCACCCATTTATTTATTTTCTTATTCACACATTCATCTATTTATTAATCAATTTATGTATTTTAGAAATGTATTCTTATTGCGCTTAACCTCTTCACAGACGCAATAGTTATGGTCTTTTATTGTTATTTCATTCACTTCACTACTAATATGGAGTAGATGAATTAGGAAGTCTGCAGATTCTGAATCTTTCCGGGAAAACGCGAGATTTTGCGAGTGGGTGCCAGCGAATGAAATGTTGCTCTGTAACTGAAGTAAACTTCAAAGATGGTATGAAATGGGTGCAGGGGCAGTAATTATGAGTACGGAATTCCAGGGTTCCAAGCAGGGTATCTATGCCGACCTGATGGGCACCAAGCAGGAGGGTCGTATGATCGAGATGACAACGACCGAAATGAACATAGATGGACTGGAGAGGGTACGTCATGGCCAACACGCCTTCGTCCTTGAGGAACTCACGCTCAAGACCCTAATGTCGCAAGATTTTTCCAAAGGAGGTATAAGTAAAAGATTGCGACTTCATTAATATTTATAACTGATTATCATTATTATTGATTAATATTCAGATTAACATTTAATTAACATAATGAACATTCTGAGTACCGGTAATAGTTTTCGGTTGGACCGAAGTTTTGAATCAAGTTTACCAAGATTCCTGCTTATCATTGTAATGTATCGCAACAAGAGTTTAAATTACTTGAATGAGACTGACTAGGAAAAATTGTGAACAAGTAATGACTTTCTTACTAAATTCTGTATTTCATTCTAAACGACAACGTGTATTACAATGAACATTTCAGGTGCATGCCACTTCTACATGATCAGAGAGAAATTCATGCCTTTCTTTTTTGCTATGATCGGAAGGAAGGGAAGCCCACTTGTACCTGCCATCAGTAGGAGGTGAGTTTGTACCCACCAATTGAATCTATTCTATCTGCTGCATGAAAAGGAGCCTCATTAATTTTTTTTCAAACACACACACACATACACACACACACACACACACACACACACACACACACACACACACACACACACACACACACACACACCACGAGCATAGCTCCCCTTCCCGTAAAATACAACTATGTAAATACAACTAGGCAAAGAAGAACTAACGGACAAAATACACAATATAATAAATAGCTCACTCAAAGAAAGAAAGATACCTAATGACTGGAAAAATGCTAACATTGTACCAATATATAAAGGAGGAAACAAGGAAGAATCCACCAACTATAGGCCAGTATCACTAACAAGCACTATAGCCAAAAATTTGTGAGAAAATCATCAAGAATAGATGGGTAAAACATCTGGAAGACAACAAAATAATAAACCCAAGACAATTTGGGTTCAAACAAGGAAGATCATGCACCACAAACTTAATATGCTTCTACTCAAGACTAATAGACATAGTGCAAGAAAGAAATGGATGGGCTGATTGTGCCTTCCTAGACTTGCAAAAAGCTTTTGACAAAGTACCACACAGAAATTTACTAAAAAAAAACTAGAACCCATAGGAGGAATACAAGGGAACCTACTAAAATGGATGGAGGACTTCCTCACTGGTCGAAAGATGAGAATAGTGCTCAGAGAAAAATATTCAGATTGGAAAGATGTGATCAGTGGAGTACCGCAAGGATCTGTATTGGCTCCAATAATGTTTGCTATTTATGTGAATGACATGGACGAGGATGTGAAATGCTACATGAGCTTCTTTGCAGATGACGCCAAACTGTTAAGGAAAGTAGAAACTGATAAGGACTGTGAAGCACTGCAGGAAGACCTGAATAAGGTATAGAATTGGAGTCAGAAATGGGAAGTGGACTTTAATACTAAGAAGTGTAGCATAATGGAGTTTGGAAAAAGCGAAAACAGAATATCAGGAAAATATACAATTGGAACCAATGAGGTAAAGAAGGCAGGATTCGAAAAAGATTTGGGGGTAATTATCACAAACGACTTGTCCTATGATAAACAGATTAACAAAATTGTCGGGGAGGCTTACAACTTGCTAAGATCAATAAAAGTGGCATCTGCATACTTGGACGAAGACATGATAAAAAAAAATATTGGTTACATTGATAAGGTCTAGACTAGAGTATGCGGGGACATTGTGGTCACCCAGTACCAAAAAGAATATAAAGACAATAGAAAGAATCCAGAGAGCAGCAACAAAAATGGCACCTGCACTTGCAAACCTATCATATGAGGAGATATGGGCTAAACTGGAGTTACCGACGCTGGAGCAAAGAAGAGAGAGAGAGGTGACCTACTGACCATCTACAGAATCATGAAAGGCACAGAGATACTTGATAGAGAGGACTTACTAAACTGGGACAAGAGAAACACAAGAGGACATGGAAAGAAAATAAAAAAACATAGCTACAGAAGAGAACTGAAGAAAAACAGTTTTCCAAATAGAGTAGTGGACACTTGGAACAAACTGGATAATGAAACAGTATGCGCAAAAAACATTCATGAATTTAAAAGCAAACTAGACACTGCGAGATACAAAGGCGGGACACCACGAGCATAGCCCCCCTTCCCGCAAAATACAACTAGGTAAATACAACTAGGTAAATACAACTAGGTAAATACACACACACACAACACACACACGCACA
>NC_134783.1:85080930-85165930 GCF_046742065.1 Oratosquilla oratoria
ATGGGCGGGAACTGCCTGGTTACAGTTGACATCTCCGAGCGGGCACTGAAGACGGCTGGGCAGGCGTCTCTCCGCAATTCTGCCAATGTCCCTCCGGTCTGGGATGTCCCGAAAGGGGATGCATCTGCATCTGGCGGTCTTGATGAGATGATCCTGGTAGTCTACGCGATGTTGATAAGATCCCGATCACCGGCAACACGGAACTCCGTAGCACTGAGTTCATCACTAAAAAGTTTCACGCGCTCACCCGTCACCGATGGTCACTCCGCCTTGAACACTGGATGACGTTTAACCAGTTCGCAATAACGAAAGGAACTCATCGCATCCACTGTGCGAGATCGATGCACCTGAATCTTCCCGAGACCGTGTAGGAGCTCCCCACATGGATTGGGAACCCACGCTAGACTGCCCCTGTCCTGCGACAGGTCAGGTCACGATGTCCGCTAGCCGGCTTCCGACGTTGCCAATAGTACTATGTCTCCGTCCCTAGTTGCGAAGGGTACTACGAATAATGTTCATGCGGGAGGGTGACACAGTTCCAAGTGTTCTTTGAGGTAGACACTGTTCACGAGCGGGTTAAACACAGTCCTAATAATTCTAATTACCTAGCTTAAAACAAATATGTGGCAGCGCGCAGGGGGGGGGGGGGGGGGGGGGTGTTTGATTGCTTTTGTGTGGGCGCGAATCGTTTTGAGCATGGCTCCGAGAACACAAATCAAAAGGGGGGGGGTGTTTCTAGGTATTAGAAGTCTCTCCCTTCGTTAAGGCATTGAATTGGTTGTCAAAAATGACATGACAAATAAAGAGGATAACGAGGAGAAAAGACAGGATGTTGCTACTAGTAGTCTTAAGGACTGGAAATTCCCCCGACTTTGGGGAATTAAGGGCTGATACGGAGAGAAAACAGACGAGAAAATGGGAAGGGAGACAACGAGCTGGGTGTCACAATTTAAAAATTGTGACACAGGTTATGAACCAAAAAAGAGGAGGGGGGGCGGTGGGTGGACGGCCTGGTCATTCATCAAGAGTGAAAGAACCAGTTTCTGGCTTGCTAGGCGGCCGTTCTTCTTGGTCGTGCTCTTGTTAATGGAGCCGCTGCTGGCTCGTTGAGTGACGTGGCTGAAGCTCTCGTTGTGACGTCGGTCATCGAGGCCGTGCGGGGTTGTAGCGTAGGTGGCGTGGTGAGGTACTCGTGTTCACAGGCGACTTCAATCGGGTCGTTCGCCGCCGGAGAGGTTCCGTCGTCTACGGTGCCCGCTTCGCCTTCCCCCGCGGGGGGAAGGTGCTCCGCGGTCGGTTTGTGATGGTCCGCGTGGGAATGAGGGGGCGTGTCCGCGCTCAGATTGATCTCTCGAGGGATGATTCGTATGACAGACCGCTCGTATTCTCCTTTAAGAGTGCGGACTCCTACGGATCTGATGACGTCGTCTTCTCTGGGGACCGTAGCAGTGGTTCCAGGATAAAATGGTGTAATGTGAGGACTTCGAGCGTCATTATCAATTTGTTTAGTCCCAACGATGATCGGGACTGCTTCCGGTTCTGGATGTGAAATGTCATCTGGTGCCGTGGAAGCGCGGACTGAAGTTCCTAAGATGGGAGCCGAGTGTAATGAAGAGGGGGTGGAGGTGGCTTCCGGGGTGTGGCCTACTGGGGGCGTGGCACAGGAGCTGTCATGTTGAGAGCTGACAGCCGTGGATGAAGTAGAAGCATAGGTGGCATCTTGAGTAATTTCTATGAGGACTGGTACTGGTTCCGGGTCCTGATATAAGGTGGCATCTGGTGCCGTGTAAGTGTGGATTGCAGCTTGCGGGACGGGAGCCGCGTGCATTGAAGAGGGGGTGCAGGCGACTTCCGGGGCGTGGCCTTTTGGGGGCGTGGCACAGGAGCTGTCGAGGCGAGCGCTAGTAGACGTTGTTGAAGTAGTAGAGGTGCTCTGAGAGCTTGGGGCGTCAGTGGCAACTTGTATATTATCAATGAGGACTGGTACTGGTTCCGGGTCCTGAGATAAAGTGGCATCTGGTGCCGTGGAAGTGCTGACTGAAGTTGGTAAGATGGGAGCCGAGTGCGATGAAGAGTGGGTGCAGGTGGCTTCCGGGGTGTGACCTACTGGGGGCGTGGCACAGGAGCTGTCGTGGTGAGAGCTGACAGACGTTGATGTGGTGGGAGCAGAGGTGCTCTGAGAGCTTGGAGTGTCAGTGGCAACTTGTGCATTCTCAATGACGAGGACTGGTGCTGGTTCCGGGTCCTGATGCAAGGGGATATCAGGTACAGCGGAAGTTTGAACCGACGTCGTGATGGGGACTGTGGTCGTCAGAGGGTGCTCAAGCACTGCTTCAGTGGGTGCTGAAGAGGGTTCCAAGACGGTTGGAGTTACTAGGATGGGAGCCATGTATATTGAAGAGGGAGCACTGGTGGAAGCAGGGGCGTGGGTTACCTCTGGCGGTGCTCTGAGGGCGTCGTGGGAGCTGGTAGAGGTTGATGGTGTGGGGGTTGTGGTGCCATCTTGCATTGTTCTCGTGCCAAGTGGCGCTGGTTGCAACGGAGGATGGTAGGGGGACTGTTGATGTGGGGGGTAGGCCCCCGGATACTGATAGAAGGGGGGGTAATACGGATGGTATCCTGAAGCATGCGGGTAACCAGCAGGAGGTTGTGATGAAGCCGCGCTGTAGGGGGGAGTGGGGGCGTGGCTTAACGGAGCCTGGTTCCAGAGGTGAGGAGGAACTGCATTCTGTGTAGGGGACACGATGATGCCGTTGCTTGTTTATGCTGATGGCTTGAGGGCATAGGGGGCCTTGTGGCGCTGGCCACATTTCATACAGCCTGCCTGGAAGTCGCAGCGGTTCTTCAGATGCCTGTTTGAGTAGCAGATGGTACACTTGTTTAGTGCTAAAAGTCTGTTGGTGCGGGTGGAGATGTCCGGGTACGTGGGTACAGTGTGACGGCCTATGTGGGCCGCCGCCAAAACAACAGTTGGCGCGGTGCTGTGCTTCGTCGGGGACCGCAGATGCCGGTTGTGGGGGCGTGGGTACAGGCCGTCCAGTGCTGTGCCTTGACGTATGACCTTGACTCCTCGGTGGCGTCGGAGCCCACGTCAATGTCTGTCGAGGCTGACGTGTTGAGGATTGAGTAGGAACGGGTGTGGGGGTAGCTGCGGCAACTGGGCGTACCAACACCGGGGTATGGAGCCGACTGCCCGTGATGGCACCCGAGTAAAACTTTGAGTGCTGATTGAAGTTCTGGTGCACTTAGTTCAGAAGTGCCTTTGAACAGGTATATTGATGAAAGAACCTGTCGGGGTAGTTTCGGCACTAGGACATCCTCTACAAATTCATCGGAGAGGGCTTGTCCTACTGCGTTTCTGTACCTTTCGCCCAACTCATCCCAATCGGCGAGGAACCTCGACAAGTCCTCACATTCGTCCGTAGGTGCGGGAATGGCGACGAGGCGTTCCTTCAGACTTCTTCGTACTGCCAAGGGCTTGTCATAGGCATCATGCAGCCGTCGGATGGTGTGTTCATACGCGGTGTTGTTGAACACGGGGTATCCAACAAGACGCTTGGCACGCCCCGTTAGAGAGCGCATGAGAGCGCTGAACTTTTCTCCCTCTGTGTACCTATTGCTTTCGTGAACATTTGTCTTGAAAATGCTCCACCAGCTGGAGAACATTTCCAGATCCCCATCGAAAGAGGGGGTATGATTTTCTTCCCTGTATGTATGTGACCAGTGGGCTTTGATTAAGCTGGCTGTTTGACGCTTGAACGGCGGTATTTGCGCCGTTCACTCGCGCATCTGCTCGGACTTTTAGGTTTAATAGTACCTTCTTGTGGGGTCTTAGTTCCTGTTTCAGTTTTGTGAGCCGATCCTCGTGAGGATGGCGTGCCCACGCGGGCTCCAATAACCGCCATGTTTGGGTGATGGTCCTTGACCTTCTTGAAGAATTTCCGTAGCCGCACTGGGACTCAGGCTCTCAACGTTGATAGTCCCGTAAGCTTCAGCATATTCCGTGACAGCGTCAAGGAAATTCTGCGTGATGGCAATGAGCTCGGTCAGTGTTGCGTTCGTAATTGCGTCTTCGTTAGGGCTGTAATAAGACATGGTGGCCGCCGTCTGAGTATGCTTGCGGTCACTGGAATCATAAGCCGAGAGGGGGGGGTGTCCGCTCTCCCTCTAAAAGAACGATGCAGAGTCGAGCGAAAGAATCGCACGACGAAAATGGAGAATCGAAGGGGTGACTATAGAAGATTGTGCTGTCATACGAGCTGGTCTGACAAAGGAGGGGGAGAGAAGATACTCGCGTGAAACCGCGAAAGTTTAAAAATAAGGCCGCTTGAATCCGGGCCGATGCGAGCCGTTAGCGTCAGGTCATCCGTAACGGTAACGGCTAGGCTTAACACAAGGACGTGGTGGCGGATGGCGCCAAAAGGGGGGGTATTTGCGCCGCTTTGGAAGGCTGGGCCGAGCCGAAACTAAATTAAGCCGAAAATGGCTGAACTTAAAATTACGATGGTGCGGCTGAGGATGCCGCTGAATGATGAGGCCGTGCGGAATTACCCGTGAATTTGGGTCCAGTGTAATTTCAGCACAATCTAATTCTACTTAAGGGGCGAAAATGTTGCACAAGAGAAAGGTAAAAAGTAGGAATGGTAAATTAATGTGACATAAAATTACTATATCATGGTTGACCTAGTGCGTGCCTTAACGAGCAGGAGTGGACTCCTGTACAGTGCATTGAGTTGCTAACCTATGCGCAGGGAAACATGTTGTGATCTACTTCATGAGTTGTCATACTGATTATTGAACTAGTGAAGTCGCATTAATTTACGAGTTCTGTACATAGGTAATGGAATGAATATCCGGTTCGAAGGACCACTAACGAGCACGTGACGCAAATTCCTGGACAGTGGAAGAAGGTGGTAGATGAGGTGGTGTGGGTAACACGTACCTTAAGTGATTGATGAAGGGAGGGGGAAGATAGCTGCAGTTGGGGAACCGAAGTCCAGGTGATTTTTATCACATCTCGGGACCACTCGCCTTCCCTCCAAGGCAAGCGTGAGTAAATCAAAGAGGGGTGTGGGGACAACTCATAAAGATGACCGTCCTTTGGGTAATGAAACCCAGAATTCCTAATGTGACTTTTAATTGATAACTTGTTCAAGATATCAAATATGGTTAGTATATAGTCTATAAAGGTAGGTCTAAAAGTTAATTAATGGTTCCTATCGTACTCTGTCTCCCTGCGCTTCAACTAAACATCTTACAGTAACATCAAATAAATTGAACTTAGCATCTAATGTGGGTAGTGGGAGTGGATTCAGGCGAGCACGGCTTCACACCTCGGATGAGGCCTTTGTTGGCGATGGGCGGGAACTGCCTGGTTACAGTTGACATCTCCGAGCGGGCACTGAAGACGGCTGGGGCAGGCGTCTCTCCGCAATTCTGCCAATGTCCCTCCGGTCTGGATGTCCCGAAAGGGGATGCATCTGCATCTGGCGGTCTTGATGAGATGATCCTGGTAGTCTACGCGATGTTGATAAGATCCCGATCACCGGCAACACGGAACTCCGTAGCACTGAGTTCATCACTAAAAAGTTTCACGCGCTCACCCGTCACCGATGGTCCACTCCGCCTTGAACACTGGATGACGTTTAACCAGTTCGCAATAACGAAAGGAACTCATCGCATCCACTGTGCGAGATCGATGCACCTGAATCTTCCGAGACCGTGTAGGAGCTCCCACATGGATTGGGAACCCACGCTAGACTGCCCCCTGTCCTGCGACAGGTCAGGTCACGATGTCCGCTAGCCGGCTTCCGACGTTGCCAATAGTACTATGTCTCCGTCCCTAGTTGCGAAGGGTACTACGAATAATGTTCATGCGGGAGGGTGACACAGTTCCAAGTGTTCTTTGAGGTAGACACTGTTCACGAGCGGGTTAAACACAGTCCTAATAATTCTAATTACCTAGCTTAAAACAAATATGTGGCAGCGCGCAGGGGGGGGGGGGGGAGGGGTGTGTTTGAGTGCTTTGTGTGGGCGCGAATCGTTTAGCATGGCTCCGTGAACACAAATACAAAGGGGGGGGGTGTTTCTAGGTATTAGAAGTCTCTCCCTTCGTTAAGGCATTGAATTGGTTGTCAAAAATGACATGACAAATAAAAGAGGATAACGAGGAGAAAAGACAGGATGTTGCTACTAGTAGTCTTAAGGACTGGAAATTCCCCCGACTTTGGGGAATTAAGGGCTGATACGGAGAGAAAACAGACGAGAAAATGGGAAGGGAGACAACGAGCTGGGTGTCACAATTTAAAAATTGTGACACTTATGTCATTAGCCACAAGTACATTCCGATCAACTTTATTGATAATTAACAAACTAAAGAATATTCTTTACATCATCAGAATAAATATACATATCTTTAAGAATATAAGGTATTT
Organism: Oratosquilla oratoria; assembly: GCF_046742065.1. Taxonomy (NCBI): domain Eukaryota; kingdom Metazoa; phylum Arthropoda; class Malacostraca; order Stomatopoda; family Squillidae; genus Oratosquilla; species Oratosquilla oratoria. The sequence goes on from NC_134783.1 coordinate 85,087,365, forward strand.
TTTCGAACGAACATCTACATTCGTTAGAGACGTTGGGTCCATTTTTCTTATCTATCTCCACATTTATTCTGTTACTATGTCTCATTTTAGAGACACTGAGTACCCTTTTTCATCTTTTATATCATTGCGCCATATTCGATCTTAACGTCAGGTGATTTGATTTGATATATCAGCTAGTCCATTCGACTTGATTCTTATGGTCGATTCGACTTGATTCTTCTGCTAGACCAAAAATCAAAGGAAATGCCCAAAGTTATTTTTTTTCGGACAACCAAATTCTTCACTGTAACATACCTCTATGATAAAATTTGTCAAACTAAATTCATCATTTCACATGAACCTGTTTCTTGAAGCCATTTGCATTGCAGAATTAAAACCAACTATGAAAACGCACATTTCTGACTTATAGATTCTCCCGTCTCAAAGTCTCATGTGACCCCTCCCCGTTATTCATGTTGGCCAAAGTTCAACCATTCAGGGACACCGCTTTCGACGACGAACTCCCATTACTAAATATCACCAGCAAACCAACATATAACCGTGACACATATACTGAAACCATTCAGCCAAAAGACTGAAACATTGCAGCAATCTACGGACAACTACTCGACAGTTAACAAATTTAGCATCCTAAATTAGCGAGACTTGGAAATTCATAATAGAACGTTAAACAACGTAGAAGCATTGGTATCGTACCTCACCTGTCTACAAGGAAATATGCATATACATAATAAGTACTCAGGGAAGAAGAGTGCAGATTTTCACGAATATATGTAGAATTGAAAACGACAGCATTATGACCGTTAATAGTTTTCTTAGTATTTTCTGTTTGTCTCGTTATAATTCTGCCACCTGGGGGATGTTCAAAAACAAATTCTCCAAAGTCATCCATATATTTCGACTTTCGTTCTCAAAGAGACATCAGCAGGAATAACGTATGTAACAACAACAGTATAATGTAAAAGACTGCACAAATATAATTATGAATATAAATCACAGTAAGAATTGCATGTGGCCGTACTTACAAGAATGCGCACATGGACTCAACCACGATTATATTTGTATACACAAAGAAGCCATCGTCATTCCTCAATCGTATGACGAGCTAGGCGACATGATTGGCAGGGATTGGGGTAGAGGGATGGGGAATCCTTCCCATCAGCAACGAACAGTGATATGCAGGAGGTCGGGTGTGGATGTTGATGGATGGAGTTTTCTCTCGAATGAAAGTAGCTTAAAAAAGTTGTAGTCTCCGAGGGTCACTATTACTGGCAATTTAGTGCACCTGTCCAGAGCTTCTCTATTAATCATCATATTGTGGTGGTGTCTAAGGTGTTGTTTGATAGCTTTATATTGTAAGTGCTTGGAGGGACGTCGGCTTTGGCTACATATAATGTGGCCAATGCAGGTGTTCATGAGACGCGCTTTCTTAGATAATGCATCTTAAGTTCTTAACCCTTGCACCACATTTGCCTTGGGACTACCCACTAACGAAAGGAGAGGTGCATCAGCTCTTGGATAGGGATAGACCTAAACATATGCGTTAACCTGAAACAACTCTTATGGAGATCATTTCTTTGTTTATTAAGAAATTAATGTCGGGCGCCAATAATGATAGCTCACTTTAAGTGTGAGAAAAAGGCTGGGAGGAAGGTGACGACTGTGAGTTTCAAGTCGTGTCCCAACCTGGTCTGCTTGCGGGGGAGGAGGAGATGAGAAAGCAAGGAACAGCGACCCAGGCGATCTGAATCTCCGGCGTTAGTTCAGCCTTTATATGCACGGGCAGGTTATGACCCGTGATCCTTTTTGGTGTGGGGTCAAGTGTGATGCGTGAGAAGCCGGAGGTAAAACGTTCTTGCGCTGGTGACTCACGAAGACAGTGAGTATGCGTTCCTCATTGAATCCAGTGTTCATCATCACGTGGCTGGCCGAGGTGCAGGTTAGTCATCGCTGGCCGATGCTGGTACTGCACGTGTGTTCCTTAAGGAGGCTTTGTCCCACCCGTGGGCTTCAAGGAAGCTCTGGGTCGAGTCACGCGGCTGGGTGGCGCGAGCGTGTCCCATGGGACCACTTGCGGGTATGTAAGGTCGTGGAATGGCCGGAAAAGAGGTGAGGACCGAGGGGATAGGCGTGAGGACTGCTCCCTAATAATATGTATAGTTCTTTTCACACAGAACAAAGCTTCAGATGTGGTATTGGCTACATAAGTTTTATGTAGTCATTATTTTAGAGATATTAGTGCAATTCCTACGGACCAATCACGAACTTTTTATTTTATGTCTGGGGACTAGTCTTTACTAAAAAAAATATTTATCATTTGTAACATCTACTATCTATCCTCTCTACTTTCCTCCTTTGATACCGCATCTACTACTTTTACTACTCAACCTCTACGACGCAATATTGTTCCTACGATAAAAGAGTTGATTACTAGGAAATATTACTGAGAATGCGCAGCATAAACATAATCATTGTATAATTATATTAAATGCACTCGCCATAATTTTCATAGATTAATTAATTATTTGTTAAATGTAGATACTGCATATAATGTGGGAAGACCTATATTTGGATTTGATAGGCTTTATTCCAAAGTTTAACTTCTTGAACCCTTGCACGGTCTTGTTTGTTTACATTTCTACGGGTAGTTCGTAGCGGATTGTATACAAACAGAACCCGGTCCTGGTCGACTATTGGCAACGGTATGACAGCTCCTGACGGAAATCTCATTAAAAAACAAATTATAAAAGGGGGAAAGGGAGAAGCAGGATACGGTCCTGGAACAAAGGTAAGTAAATACTTAATTCTGTTTAAAAAGAAGTGGAATGTAAAATATTGATTGATTCCACCATCAACGACAACTCCATGGTTTGTGTAGACTGAATTATTATAATAATAATTATACAAAGAATGCTTGCTTACTAAGTTACTTAGTTAGCTAGGTCAACATAAAAATGGAATTCCTGATATTTGAGCTGAAGTAGTTCTCATGGGATGCAGAATGTTGCTATGAGTACAATGCAATTTGAATTATCCATTTAGCTGTCCTAGTTCTCGAGATATTGCTTTTTGAAGGGTACAAAATCAGGCCTATTTTGTCCCAGAACATCAACCCAAAACGTGTGTAGGCTATAGTATGCTTCAACAGACACGTGTGCATCGGCGGATGAAATGTCACAATACGTTTGACGTTATCCAATAATCCGACCAGATAGGCAAAAAAACTAACTTGTACTTACGATTTCTCAGCTCTCCCATATTATGATAATACCCTGCCCTGGTTTTGGTATTAGAATAATCTGTGAGACTATTAGTTTTCGTTTATTATCTGTTGCCCATTTAATGGAGTTTTTTTTAGCTCATTTTTCACGTTGAAACGTAATTTTTTTTTCAATTTATTGCTGAATACAAGCCACCATGTTTATCTTATGTTTTTATGTACCAACATGTTACTGATGATATGATTGGTTGAAATTTACTATGATCGTAATAAATACACTCACATGACATTTTTATTAATCAAATTTCCCGCGACATGTAAATTTGGCCGTTTGAATGGCGTGCACATTAAATGACGCACTATTGGTGGACATCATAGACAGTGGCGCCTCAAGAGATGTTTGACCCAGCTAACTTAGTTTACTTCGTAGAATTTAGAGGGTCTTCCTCATAGCTGTGGTGGTCCACCTCTATCTCCAGCCCAAGAATCTTCATTTTGTAAGTCACTCTGGTCTTGTATGGAGTTTGAGGTTGCCCTGCAGTGAGCTGTGTACCCAAGTACAGGAGGCTCATCTGGCAGTGCATCTTCAAAAATTTGTTTAGATGTATCTTGAACTTGATGACAGGGCAGCTTTTGATCTCTCTTAACCTGTTTTGGCATCGTGTTAAAAATTCTGAGGCTGTTGTAAGTAAAACTGGAGGCTAAAAGGGTCCTGATTCTTTCTGTAGCAGATGTAGGTAGTGATTTCTTCTCACACATATGACCATTTCTGCTGTTCTATGTCTCTTGTAGAGACAATGTAGTTGGGTCAGGTACCTATTTCTCCAGTAATATGTGGCCCAATATCTCTCTCCTCTCCTTTGGTAGGTACAGACACAAAAAAAAAAAAAAAAAAAAAATTAACCCTTTAATTCTTGTTGCATATGAAAGACAGTTTCATTAGAAACAAAATATTTAAGAAAGAAAAATTAAATAGCTTGACAAATAAGGGGGATACAATATATATATATATATATATATATATATATATATATATTTTTTTTTTTTTTTTTTTTTTTTTTTTTTTCTGATCCAAATTTTTGGCTAGACTTTACCATTACAAAGTGTGAGAATTAAGGGTGGTAATTTGTAAAGATTTTGGTAAAAAATACACAAACTCTAAACCACTGGTCCAATTTTATTGAAATTTGGAATACTTGGGTTTTATGAATCAACAAATCACTTGAGCATGTCAAAAACAATGTGGGACATTTCCATCATACTAAATTTGTCTTTTCATGGCAACTATTAAGTTGCCAATTTAGAGATTATCATCAATAAAATCCAAACTGCTGGCCCAATTGACATGCAATTTGGCATGTGACATAGAAACAGTGTCACACCAATACAACACAGGCAACAATCTAAAGTTTCTTCTCAGAGATCTGTGGAAGGTTACAAGGACCATTGCCAGTCATTACCAAGGTTTCCCTCAACTGAATAGTCACCTTACAGCAGCGGGATACTATTAATTGTAACATATAATGAGCATTTTGATGGATAATCAGTTCAGCATTAGGCCTGTAAGATCATGTGTGTCAATCCTTCAAGCTTCAACTCAAGAGTGATTGATGTGTTGCAAAAGAGAGGGCTGGCTGGACTGTATGTGTTTAGGCTTTCAGCTAAGCCCTCCACAATCAGCTGTAGTACTATGGAAATTAGAACCTGTTAGAAGGCTAAGAGGTAAATTCCTTGAATGGAAGAAAGATTTCCTGGAAGGGTATGTACATGAAAACAGTAGTAAAACTAGCAAAGTCCAACAAGGGTCAGTACTAGCTCCTGCAGTGTCCTTTATTTACATAGATGACAAGATGCAAGGCACAAGCTATGCAAACATATTTGCAGAAGACACAGAGTTTATGAGAAGAGTGGGAGACAAGGAGAAATAGATTATATACATACATATATATATGTATATGTGTGTATATATATATATGTATATATATATATGTATACATATATATATATATATATATATATATATATATATATATATATATATATATATATAACATATGCCTGGAGCCAAGAGTGGAAAATGAATATCAATACCAGAAAAAAAAATGGAAAAGAAAACACCTAAATGAAAGAGAACATAGTCGAATTACATATGATAAGTGAAACAGTTACAAAAGCAAAAGAGAAAATTTAAATTCATGTATTGTTCCAGCTTAGGTACTATATCTCTAGCTATTCTAAGTATTTATGCACCAGTATGGAACAGACATGGGAATGATTATAATTACTAATCAAAAAATCATAATCCATGGTTATGTAATCATAATCAAAAAGCATAAAATTTGTGTAATCATAATCAAAACTTACTCTGTAGTGATAATCATAATCAATTTTTTCTTGGTAATAATCATTGATTACAATGTGATTATTGTGATTATTTATTTATAATTTCCATAAAAACAATTTACTTTCAGGTCAAAGTATGTTTTGAAAGCATTGGCACCATCTCATTTTTTTACTTGCTTGTCTACCATCATATAGGGGAAGGTGGGGGTAAAGTGGACCACTGCCTTTCCCACCAATGATACGTAATTTCAAACAGCAGGTGCAGTATCTTTGGGTAACAATGTAAATCGCCCACGAGCTTTGGTACTGAAAAAAAAACTATTTTAACTGAAGGGATCTAAGTTCAGACTTTTGTAATATTTGAAATTTAGATACCTTTGTGGTTTTATCAAGTTGTTTGTTGGGATAATTTCTAAAGAACTGGTAATATTGCTAATATAAGCAAGACTGGTGTGAGATTTTCACAAAACTTTGTGTGCTTGTCATTTATGCTAATATGAAACTGCTCTGAGATTTCTTCCTTTTTATTTGTAATAGTTTTTGAGATATGAGGTGTTGCCATTTGGCAATGCTAAGAAGATCCGTGTACAAAGATTACATGTGCAAAACTAATAGACGGAGAACAATCAATGCCTCAGGCGTTTATTTACATGTAAAGTGGCACAGTCATTGAGCTAACAATAAAAACAACATATTTCTTATATATTATACATCAAGTAAATATTTGTTTTCAATTTTGTGGTAATTTTTAAAACATTTAAGGGCCTGTATCAACAGTCATTGGAAAAGCCTTACGTCTAGTATCACACATTTTACCATTCTGCACTAGCATCTGACATTCTTGAAGGTGAGTGCAGACCTCAGGCCAAAAATGTAACCCGATGGAACAGCAGTAACAAGATGCTTTGCTCCCTTCTGAATATTGATCCAACCAAGCTTGATCAGTTAGACTGTCCAGTAAAGCTATCCAAACATGAACTTAATCTCATCAAGGAAATAACAGATATCTTGACACCATTTGAAGTAGCAACTCTACAGTGTCAGAGAGAAAATGTAACTTCAACTAAAGTAATTCCATGCATTTGCAGACTGAGAGCTGAGCTTGAACTACTGTCACAGACATACAAGTCAAACATGATCATCACTCTCAAAACCTCAAATGAAAAAAGATTGAAGATTTATGAAGACATGTAGATGTTTCAGCTGGCTTTACTCCTAGATCCATGCTTCAAGATGGACTGGTGCTCACCAGAAGAAGTCAATTTAATGAAATCCCTACTGAAAACTTAAGTAGATGAAATCATATCTACTGGCAATAAAGAAAACTATTCCCTTTAGGAAAATAAGGAGGCCCCTAGAAAAAAGTGCAAGCTGTTCAGAGTCATGACACCATCATCATCAATGAGCTCTTCCCTCTGTACATTAACATAAACTTTATCACAAATGGAATCCTACTTTGAGTCAGCCAACAACAAAGGATGACAATGATCCCCTTCTCTTTTGGGAATAGAATCAGTCAACATTACCTCAACTAATGATACTGGCTCTCCAATATTTGTGTATCCCAGCATCATCAGCTCCAGTTGAGAGACTTTTCTCTATTGCTGGCAAGGTCTTTCATCTTGAACGATGCTGAATAACTGATGCTTGCTTTGAGTTGATGTTTATCAAGTGTAACAAACACATAGTAAACTAAACCATTATATGAGAAATAATCAAGTGCATAACAAATTTTATATTTTGCAGGGAAATATTTTCATTATTACTGTTTCTATATTTTGCAGGGAAATGCTTTGTTTTCATTATCACTGAGGTTTATATATTTTGCAGGGATATACTTTTTCATTATCACTGAGGGTTATATATTTTGCAGAGAAATACTTGTAATGTATCATGTACTATAAAGCAAAAACAAAACTATTTACACATAGATATATGTTTTTAATACCATTAATTAGTATGCAATATAAACAGGTTTATATATTACTGTGCTAAAATATGTAAAAGTGTACCTAATAGATAAAATTTGCTACCTACTTAAGCATTGTACCATACTTAATCATTGCTTTTTTATAAATAATCACAGCAGAATGTGATTATAATCATAATCTAATCGTGATCATGCACAAAAAGAAAAAAGTAATCATAATCAACAAGAGCAAAACTCAAGTACTGTAATCATAATCAAATCATTTTGAAAAAGAAAAAACAAATAATCATAATTTAATCACAGTTAAAAAATTATTCCAGACCATAATCAAAATGAAATCCTAAAAAAAAATCATAATCATTCCCATGTCTGGTATGGAATACTGTATTTTTCTATATCCTTTAAACATATATTCTTTCTCAATATTATCATCAGACCTATGTTCCCACCCCCTTTCATCAGTTATATCAAGAAACAGCTGTAATGTGGTCTTCCTACTAGCCAACAGTTGACACATCTCTGACAGATTCCCTTTTTTCTTATAACCTTCACTATTTCCAATCTAACATGTTCTTCTCTGCTGCTCCATGATCTCTTTAAAAATTACTGCATCTTTATGTCAGCCAAATAACCAACCTTCCCAAACATCCAGTAGTTCATTGATCTTATCCTTGCCTCAATTTATTATTATTATTTTTTCTTTTTTTTTCTTTTATACCGGTATATAGAAAATTAACCTCTTCAATTTAAGTCAGATATTCATGCACACATTAGCTGCCTGGTGTATGATAATCCATAACAATATGGGCATTATGGAATATAAAGTTACAGCTGTTATACTTGGTCTCTTTCACCCAGAATGTCTATAACCACAGAAAATGCAATCAAGCTTGTTCACAGAATACAGGAGTCACTCAGCTACAACTACAAAATAAATGTAATCAGGATGCCAATGCTGGTATCCTTGTATGCTCACTTGCGCCTCATGATGCTTACATAGGCATCATCATCTAACAGTCAATTCTTTCATTTGTAAGTCATTTTCCCTTTTAAGTTGATGAATTTCTGCTTTTTAGACCAGGTTTTTTTTTTTTTTTTTTTTTTTTTTTTTTTTTGTATAAGTTTTCATTCTAGATCATGAAATTTTGACTCGTGGGTGAAAAGTAAATTCCTCAACAGCTTAAACTTGGATGCAAGTTCATATACCTTGTAACCATGGAGGCTATATTTTTCTTTTTTTGGGCCTAAGTTTCATCCAGGTATCTTCCCCAAATGAGATTATATACCATGATAGCCAGGAACCCTGTGAGTTTGTGTGTGTGTATTTACCTAATTATAATATACAAGAACAGAGCTATACTTCATAAGTTGGATACAGATGATTTACCATTCCTGAAACCAAATTAGTTGTTGGTTAGGATATTCCTCTTTTCTAAATATTTGGTCCATCTATCTCTCACTGCTTTTTTACATAGTTTGGATATCATGCTGGATAATGATACTGGTCAATAGTTGAAGGTGTCCTCTTTGTTTTCTCTCATGTGAATTAGGACTATGCTGTTTTCCAGTTTTGGACCACTACTTGTTCCTTCAGTGAGCATGGAACTAGATTGTGTATGTTATCTGTCTGGTGGTCTTTGTGTTCTTTTAGTATCTATTTGAAATTCCATCTGGTCCATGTGCTTTTCTCACATCAAGTGCTTCCAAATAATTGAGTATTTCTTTTACTTCTGCTATTATATTTTCTAGCCAATAAGCTGTAGACTTACCCTCTTCCTCCTCATGGTTTTCTCAGTTGTAAAGACTGAAAACCATGGTTTAGAATCTCAGCCTGTGGTATGCGTGTTTACCTAATTGTGTGTTTCAATTTTCTTTATATTCTTTTTAGTACTGGGTGCCCATAGTGTTCTTGCATACTCCAATCTTGGCCTTATCAGTGTAACTAGTATTTTCTTAACTATTTCTTCGTCCAAATAGGTAAAGGCCACCTTTATTGATCTTAGCAAGTTGTAGGTTTCTCTGACAATTTTGTATATCTGTTTATCAGGAGTCATGTCTTTTGTGATAATTACTCCCAGGTCTTTTTCAGAACACACTTTCTTTACTTCCTTTGTACCAAATTTATATTGTCCTGATATTTTTTTTACTTTTTCCAAATTCCATTATGCTACATTTCTTTATATAGAAGTCCACTTCCCACTTCTGACTCCATTCCTAAACCTTGTTTAGATCTCTCTGTAGTGACTCACAGTCTGTTTCTGTACATACTTTCCTCATCAGTTTTGCATCATCTGCAAAGAAGTTCGTGTAACATTCTACACCCTTATCCATGTCATTTACATAAATAGCAAACATTATTGGAGCCAATACTGATCCCTGTGGGACACCACTAATCACCTCTTCCCAAGTAGAACTTTTATCTGTGAACACTACTCTCATTTTTCTTTCATGCAAGAAATACTCCATCCAATTCAATAATTTTCCTTGTATCCCTCCTATGGTTTCCAGTTTTCTTAATAGTTTTTTGTGTGGTACTTTATCAAAAGCTTTTTGTAATTCTAGGAAAGCACAGTCAGCCCATCCATCCCTTTCTTGTATTATATCTATTACCTTATATACGTTGTCTTTTAGTTCATCTATACATTCTTTTAGTATCCAGTTTGCAATTCCATACAGGCCATGTGATTTCCTGACATCAAGTTTTATTATTTGGTCTATTATTTCTTTTCTTGTTACAATTATTTCTCTCATGGGCGGGGATCTCACTTCACTTCTTTCATCCCCATGCTGTATATTTTCTCTAGTGAACACAGACTTGAAGTGTTTGTTCATGACTTCGGCCATCTCTATATCATCTGTGTATTTTATATTCCCTTGGCATAATTTTACTATTTCCTGTTTGTTTTTTAGTGTACTATTCACCTATCTATAGAATAATTTTGGTTGATCCTTAAATTTTTCTATTATGTCTTTTTCATTGTTTCTTTTTTTCTTCCCGTCTGGGGTATTGGCTGCATGTTATTGTGGCAGAGTAACATGCAGTTGATACTTTAGGGTCTATATGGGGCGCCCCTATAGACCAGAGCCACACATCATTTTGTCTGTGATAGAGGAAAACTCTGTGCATAGAGAAATGATGACACTTTTATACTACTACTATCCCTCCATTATGCTGTCCCCCAACCCCTTGTTACTGTCCTGTACCATTTCTCTGAATATTCATTTCCTTTTTTTGCCTACCCTGTGGTGGGGGAAGAGAATGCTACCACCAAGTCTTTCCACTTGAGTCATAAGAGGCGACAAAAAACGGGACGGGGGATGGGATTAGGAGTCCTACCTGTAGCCCCAAAGGGGACATTCCTAAAAAAAGTAAAGGCATAAGAGGGTCTGGGAGTTTTCCAACCAGTACCCTAAGGTTTGGGTCTTTTAATGTGTGTGGATGTGGTACAGATGAGAGTAAAAGGGAAGAGATAGGCAGTATGTTTGCGAGAAGAAAGATGGATGTGCTGGGTTTGACAAACTAAAATGAAAGGGAAGGGTGAGTGTGAGTTTGGTTGTGTAGCTGGGAGGTATTCATGAGTGAAGAGGGGACGAGGGAGAGAAGGGGTGGCTATACTAGTAAGTGCAGAGATAATTAAGTGTGTAGTGGAGTGGAAGGAGGTTTCATCAAGGTTGATGTGGATGAAGGTGAAGCTGGGAAGGGAGATGTGGGTTTTTGTAAGTGCATATGGGCCTGGTAGTGAGAAGAGCATAGAGGAAAAGGAGGCTTTTTGGGTAGATATAAATGAGTGCATAGAGGGATTAGGGAGAAATGTCAGTGTAGTTGTATTGGGAGACCTTAATGCTAGGGTAGGAAACAAACCAATAGACGGAGTGATTGGGAAGTATGGAGTTCCAGGTAAAAATCATAGTGGAGAATTGATGGTGATGTGTCTAGAGAGTTGATGATAGCAAATATAGTGTTTAGGAAGAAAGTCAAGCATAAGTACACATGTGAGAGGGTGGTGGATGGAAGGGTGGCAGATAGAGCATTAATGGACTATATAGTGGTGACCAGGAGTATGGTAGGAAGAGTTAAGAATGTACATGTGCTAAGGGGAGAGAGTGGGGGAATATCAGATCATTTTCTGGTGGAAGGTAAATTGAGAGTGGAGAATAGGTGGAGAGAGAGGAAAATGGCAGAAGGTAGGGAGGTACTTAGAGTGAACTGCTTAAATGAAAAAGAAAAGGAGAATGAGTATGAGAAGAAGCTGAGAGAGGAGTGGGAGGAAGTGAAGGATAGAGTAGAACTAGAAGTGGAGGAGGAATGGGGATGGTTCAATGAGGGAGTCATAAGGTGTGCAAAGATGGTGTGTGGAACAAGGAGGGCGGGAGGAAATAGAAGGAAGGGTGTAGAAGAGAAGAAACAGGCATTCATAGATTGGCTACAAATTAGGACGAGGGAATCGTATGAGAGGTACAAAGTAAAGAGAAGGGAAATTAAGCATAAGATAAAGGAAGCAAAGAGGAGAGCAGGTGTGAAATGGGGTAAGAGTATGACAGAAAATTTTGAAAGTAATAAATGATGTTTTGGAAAGAAATTACAAGAGGAAGAGGAGGCAAATTAAGTAGAGAAGAAAAGGTAAAAGGTGCAGATGGAGAGATGATAATGGAAGAGAAGTCAGTGAGAGGAAGGTGGCCAGAGTATTTTAGGGAGTTGCTAAATGTGAAGGAGGATAGGGAGGGAAAGGTAGTTGCAGTGGGAAGCGCTAAGAAAATGAGAGTGATGAGTGAGGAAAATGGAGGAGAAATAGGGAAAGATGAAGTGAAAGCAGCTGTTAAGATGATGAGAGCAGGTAAGTCACCTGGGTTGGATGGATGCCATACAGAATGTCTGAAGAATGGAGGCACAATTATGGTGGACTGGCTGGTGAGGTTATTTAATGTTTGTTTAAGAGAGGGTAGAGTGCCGGAGGACTGGAGGAGTGCCTGTATAGTTTTGCTTTACAAGGGAAAGGGGGACAAGTGTGAGTGTAGTAGTTTCAGAGGGATCAGCTTGTTGAGTGTAGTTGGAAAGGCTTATGGGTGGGTCTTGATTGAGAGGATAAGGAGAGGAACAGAGAGAGTAGTTGGTGAGGAACATTGTGGTTTTAGGACAGGTAGAGGTTGTGTCGATCAGATTTTTGTGGTAAGACAGATATGTGAGAAAGCTATAGGAAAAGGTAAGGATGTTTTTTGGGCTTTTATGGAACTGGAAAATGCTTATGACAGGGTAGACAGGAAGGCACTGTAGGAGGTATTGCAGATATATGGGATAGGAGGAAAGCTGTTAAGAGCAGTCAAGAGTTTTTACGAGAGTTGTAGAGCTTGTGTTAGGATTAGTAATAGAGTGAGTGGTTTGAGGTAAAGGTGGGACTTCGTCAGGGATGTGTTATGTCGCCCTGGCTTTTTCAATCAATACATAGATGGGGTGGTGCGAGAGGTGAATGCAAGGGTAGTGGGTCAGGGGTTAGAGATGGTTAAAGAAAATGGAGAAAAGTGGGAAATAAGCCAGTTGTTGTTTGCTGATGACACTGCACTTGTAGCAGGATCAGAAGAGGGATTGAGGAAGTTAGTGACAGAGTTTGAAAAGGTGTGTAAAAGAAGGAAGCTGAAGATAAATGTGGGCAAAAGTAAGGTGATGAGATGTACAGGGGGAGAGAGTGACAGTAGGCTGGAAGTGAGCATTAAAGGTGAAAGACTGGAGGAAGTGGATAGTTTTAGATACTTGGGTGCGAATGTGGCAGGGAAGGGAAGAGTGGGGGTGGAGATAGAATGTAGATTGAGAGAAGCGAGTGCCTTGGTGGATTAAAAAGTGTAATGAGAAATAGACATCTGGGAATGGATGCTAAGAGGAGGTTATATGAAGGAGTGATTGTGCCAACAGCACTGTACGGGGCAGAAACATGGAACATAAGAGAGGAAGAGAGAAGAAGTTTGAATGTGTTTGAGATGAAATGTCTGAGAAGTATGATAGGGGTTACTAGGCTAGATAGAGTGAGAAATGAGGAGGTGAGGAGGAGAACAGGGATGGAAAGGGAGCTGGGAGATAGGGTTGATGAAAGAGTATTAGGATGGTTTGGACACATGGAAAGAATGAGTGAAGAAAGATTAGTAAAAGAGGTGTGGAAGGTGTGAATATGACGGGGCATCATAGGATGAGATGGATGGATGGGATGAAAGGGGCATTACAAAAGAGAGGAATGTCTGTTGAGGAAGGATGGGAGAGGACAGAAGATAGGGGTGAGTGGAGAAGGGTTGTGTATGGATGATGCTGTAATGCATGAGGGAGAGTGGGTGGGGGATGTGGGGTGTGGAAGAATGTACGAAAAAATAATTGATGCAGCCCGAAGGGATTTCTCCCTGTCTTCTCCTTTTCTGCATTTATGAAGCGGCCTTACTGTGGATGTGCTGTGTCTTGCGACACTCCTTCTGACCCAGGGCAGTGGACGGGATGCAGGGATGACCCATCATCCAGGAGGTGCCAAGATAAGAGGGAGGGAGGAGGGTGGAGGTGAGTGGGATATGTAGGGAATGGAATGGGTGGGCTACCCCCCATGTAAGGGGGGAAAACCCTTTGGTATATGTATGTATGTGTACTTTTACATGTTTATTCCTTAGATTTATATATATTTGCTGCTTTCTGGGTTTTTTTTCTTTTCTCCATCTTTTCCAAGCTTTATCTCTTCTATCTTTTGCTTCATTGCACCTCCTGTTAAACCAGCATTTAATATACATCTTTTCCTGTTTTTGTCTTGGTACATATTTATCCACTTCTTTGTTGTAGATTTCTTTCAAAATCCATTTCTCTTCCAATTGTGTCTCTTTATTGTAGAATTTTTCCCAATTCACTTTTTGAAAAGTTTCTAAGTTTTCCAAAGTCAGTTTTGTTATACATCAGTCTTCCTTTTCTCTGTTTCTCTTTTCTTTCCATATGTATATTTCCTCTTTTAGTTAAAATTCGAGTAATATGCGGGCACTCTTCCCAGTTGGTCTCTTGCATTCCATTTTAGCCACAATTTCAAGGTTTAATGTAAGTATTAGATCTAGTCTTGACAGTTCTTCATTATTTTTATATCTGGTATTTTCTTTTACCCATTGTGTGTTGTGTATGCCTTATTTTTAAGGTAGTGAAATCAAATACCGGTATTCTAATGTATATATTGATTATACTTTCTTATTGACAGATTCAGTTTCATTACAAATGTGAAACTTGTGCTGAAGACCCACTGATTCTAGATGACAGCCGAGTATGGGGTCAACCTGTGGATTTACTACTGGGGAAGCAGTTCAAACTGGAAGTGTGGGAAGCATGCATTCAGACTATGCTTGTTAATGAAATTGCAGAATTTGTTGTGGATAAATCGGTAAGCATTTTATATTATTTTGTTGTGGGAAAAAGAACAATGAAAAACAAATTTATAGTAGTAGATATTGTATACTCATATTCAGGATCATGAATAGTCCCTTTGGTGTTTATTTTGATCGCAGAGTCTGGGACCAACATTGGATATCTGCTTGTGCTGTTCCCCTGTGATAATCAAAAAGGTTGTTCATATCCCATCAACACCTTCATCTCTACTTGGAAGTGTAGTCTTGAGGGACTGACACTATTACTAGACCAGGCCCAAGACCTTTTTCTATCAACTTCAGTTATTTTTCCCCACCTTTTCACATAAAGAGATCTAATAGCTTAATTCTCTCTTCCTCCTCCCACTAGATGAAGACATCGAAATAGACCCATGATAATAATAATTGTTGCTTCATGTTTCTTCATCTGGAAACCTACAGACACCACAGTGGCTGGCAGTGGTCCTCAGACATTCCCATAAGTTTCTTTAGGGAAGATACATTGGTTTTTTGTATGTGTTATATTACAGTTGCTGAGTGCATATCCTGTAGTAGCTAAAACCCTTCGCCAAGCTTATGGAGAAGACAAGAATAAAAAGGAACATAAGCCCCACTCCTGTTGTGGCATGGGCTTCAAAGAAGGATTGGGTTATACTGATTTGAATGACCTTGTAACAGAACCCAAAGACCTAAAATTTACAATTGGTAAGATGTAGTCTCTTTGTGTAATTTATTTGAATATTTTTGTAACAGAACCCAAAGATCTTTTAGTATCAGTAAACTACACATGTGTTTTTATTGAAATTGAATGAAAATAAAAGAAACTTGCACCAAATGTTGTGTGTAAAGATTGCTTTGAAAAGACAATTTTAGATTAACTCATCAAACCTACCACACAACCCCAATCCATGAGGCACAGCATGGAGCGAACACCCACAGTGTACTATTTAATCTGTTGAATACGGTGATGTCTATGTATGCATCATGAGCCGTGAGTGCAAGAATGTACAAGAATGCTGGCATCAGCTTCCCCTTCCTGGTTATATTTATTTTGTAGCTGAGTGACCCCCCATACTCTGAATAGGCTTGATCACATTTTCTGTGGCATTATATTTATTCAGGGTGATGGTTTTAGAGAGTTGATAGCAAATACAGTGTTTGGGGAAAAGGTCAAGAATAAGTACACATGGGAGAGGGTGATAGATAGAGCTTTAATGGACTCTATAGTGGTAACCAGGAGAAGAGTAGGAAGAGTTTTGGTTGTATATGTTCTGTGGGGAGAGAGTGGGGGGAATATCACATAATTTTTTGGTGGAAGGTAAATTGAGAGTGGAGGATAGATGGAGAAAGAGGAAAAGGACAGAAGGTAGGGAGGTGCTTAGAGTAAACTGCTTAAAGAAGAAAGAAAAGGAGAATGAGTACAAGAAGAAGCTAAGAGAAGAATGGAATAGAGTGAAGGATAGAGTAGAACTAGAAGTGGAGGAAGAATGGGTATATTTTGAGGAGGGAGTCACAAGGTGTGTAAAGATAGTTTGTGGAATAAGGAGGATGGGAGGAAATAGAAGGAAGAGTAGTGAGTGTTAGTATGATGAAGCTAAGAAAGTTGTAGAAGAGAAGAACTGAGCATTCATAGATTGGTTACAATATAGGACTAGAGAATATGAGAGGTTCAAAGAAAAGAGAAGTAAAGCATAAGATAAAGGATGCAAAGAGGAGAGCAGATGTGAAATGGGGTAAGAGTATGACAAAAACTTTGAAAGTAATATAAAGATGTTTTAGAGGGAAATTAAGAGAGAAAGAGCAGGTGAATCAAGTAGAGAAGAAAAGGTAAAAGGTAGAGATGGAGAGATAATAATGGAAGTGATGGCAGTAAGGGGAAGATGGGCTGAGTATTTTAGGGAGTTACTAAATGTGAAGGAGGATAGGGAAGGAAAGGTAGTTGCAGTGGGAAATGCTAAGAAAATAACAGTGATGAATGAGGAAAATTGAGGAGAAATAAGGAAAGATGAGGTGAAAACAGTTATTAAAATTATGAAATTAGATAAGGTATCTGTGTTAGATGGGTGTCATGCAGTGTCTAAAAAAGATAGGTACAGTGATGGTGGACTTGCTGGTGAGGTTTAATGTTTGTCTACAAGAGAGTAGAGTGCCAGAGGACTGGAGGAGTGCCTGTATAGTTCAGCTTTACAAGGGAAAAGGGAACAAGTGTGAGTGTAGTAGTTTCAGAGGGATCAATTCATTGAGTGTAGTTGGGAAGGCTTAAGGGAGTGTTTTGATTTAGAGGATTAGGAGAGGGAGTAATTAGTGAGGAACAATGTGAGTTTAGCACAGGTAGGGGTTGCATGGATCAGATTTTTGTGGTGGTAAGATAGATATGTGAGAAAGCTTTAGGAAAAGGTAAGGATTTTTTTGGGGTCCTTTATGGATTTTGAAAAGGCTTATGACAGGGTAAACAGGAAGACACTGTGGGAGGTATTGCAGATATATGGGATAGGAAAGCTTTTAAGAGCAGTCAAAGTTTTTACGAGAGTAGTAGAGCCTGTGTTAGAATTAAAAATGGAGAGAGTGAGTGGTTTGAGGTAAAGGTGGGACTTTGCCAGGGATGTGTTATGTCACCTTGGCTGTTCGTTTTATACATGAATGGGGTGATGTGAGAGGTAAACACAAGGGAAATGGGTCAGGGATTGGAGATGACTAAATGAAATGGGAGATAAGCTTTTTTTCTTTTCTTTTTTTTTTTGCTGACAACACTGCCTTTGTAGCAGGATCAGAGACTAAGGAAGTTAGTGACAGAGTTTGGGATGGTGTGCAAAAGAAGGAAGTTAAAGATAAATGTGGGTAAAAGTAAGATGATTTGATGTATAAGAGGAGTATATGGCTGCAAATTAGAAGTGAGTATTAAGGGAGAGAGATTGGAGAAAGTGGATACCTTTAGATACTTGGGTGCAAATGTGGCAGGAAAAGGAGTGGAGGTGGAGGTAGAATGTAGATTGAGAGAAGCAAATAAATGCCTTGGGGGATTAAAAAGTGTAATGAGAAATAGACATTTGGGAATGGATGCTAAGAGGAAATTATATAAAGGAGTGATTGTGCCAACAGCACTGTATGGGGCAGAAATATGGAACATAAGAGAAGAACAATTTAACTGTGTTTGAGATGAAATACCTGAGAAGTATGATAGGGATTACTAGGCTTGATAGAGTGAGAAACGAGGAGAGTGAGGGTGGAAAGGGAATTGTTGTTGTTGTTGTTGTTGTCGTTCCCTAGACTGTCTGTCCGAGCAGTCCCGTCTCCCCAAGGAATGCCATAGCTGAAACTGGGTTTTCCCACAAATCCTTTATAGAGCGTATGTTGTGTTGTTTGCGTGCATGATTGTGTATAATGCAGTCTTCCATTATGTGTTGTATGGTATGGGGTGAAGTGTTACATCCTGGGCAGCTGTTCACAACACGGTCATCCAGCCTCTTCTGGTAGCTTAGAAGTGCTGGGTGGTGACCGCACCGCAGTCTGGCCAAGTGGACTCTGTCCTTTCGTGGGAGAGAGGATTCAGAAGGGTGGATATCAGGGGGTCTGGCATGCAACAGTGTGTTGTCTTTCAGTGTGTTAATGGAGCGGTGAGTGATATGATTATGAATATGTTTCCGGAGGCTGGTATTTGGTGGTTGTGGAGGAAGAGAAGAGAGTATCTGTGCGTGATAAAGGTCTTTGGGTGTAGTTTTAATGTTTCTTGGTGTGTGTGGGTGTTCTGCTATGTAGTGTAGCGGGTGTGATGTGTTTGTGGTGGCTGCGGCAAGTGTTTGTGTGCCTCTTATGTCGAGGTGGTCCTTGACTTTGAGGACTTTTGTTTCATGGTGTAAATCAGTGGTTCTTAACCCCTGGGTCGCAACCCAAATTTGGGTCGCCAAGCCATTTTATTGGGTCACTAAGGGTTTGCAGAAAATAATTATTTTCCCACTACAAATATATTATAATTATATACTGTAATAATTAAAATACATGATGCCTAGTTTTAGGATTCTAAGCAGACCATGATTAAATAATTTTGTTTCTGTAACCCGCTTTTAATAGCATAATCATATTACTTATAAAGACAATTCGTATATCTATGTAGGCTTGGGTCGCGATGCTTGATTTGTGCAAAATTTTGGGTCGCTGCCAAAAAAGGTTAAGAACCACTGGTGTAAATGGTCTGTAGGTGTTGTATTTGTGCAGCCTGTAATTGTTTTTAGGGCTTTGTTTTGTATGATTTGAAGGGTGTTGTGGTGTGTCTCACTGAGATTAGGAGCCCATGCAGGACTCGCATAATTCAACACTGAGCATATGCATTGTTTGTATATTGTTATATTAGTTTCTTTGTTTTGTCCAAATGTTGTTCCAGTGATTGACTTAAGTGCGTTAAGTCTTGGTGTGCATTTGTTTTTTATGTTTGTGAAGTGTTTGAAAGACATGGATGTATCGTATGTTACACCAAGAATTTTCGGTGTGTTTGTGTGTGGTATTAGAGTGTTGTTGATGTAGAGATGAGGTATGTATTTGTGTTCTTTTGTCCAGTTGGTGAGAAGTGTTGCTGTAGATTTGGTTGGAGCTATTTTGAGTCTGTTTGTGATGAACCATGTATTGAGTGTGTCAAGGTATGGCTGGATTATTTCTGCAGCTTTGTCTGTGTTACGATGTGTGCATGTGATTGTTATGTCGTCTGCGTAGGAAGAGATTTGTATTTCTGAGGTGTCTGGCGTGGGTAAGTCATGCATGTATAGATTAAATAGTGTGGGGGATAGAACTGAGCCCTGTGGTACTCCGTTCTTAATGTTTCTGATGTGCGATGATTGGCTATTATATGACACGTAAGCATTCCTATCTGCCAGATAATTGGCCAGCCATCTTTTGGTGTTATTGTGCATGTCTGTATTATATATTTTATTTGTTAGGTTGTGGCGGGGGATAGCATCAAAAGCTTTACTAATGTCTAATGTTATAAGAAGTGTTCTTTGGTGGGGCCTATCTGAATTGATGCCATCTAAAATTCTTTGTGTGAGGTTTGTCAAAAGAGTGTTTGTGGAGTGTAGTGGCCTAAAACCGTGTTGTGAGTCAGCAAGGGGAATATGTGCTGTGACAAGTTTAAGTATTAGGCGTTCAATGACTTTAGAGGGGGTGCAGAGAAGTGTGATTGGGCGGTGCGATGTTGGGATTGTTGGGTCTTTGTTCGGTTTTGGAATGGTGATTATTTTACCATGCTTCCAGATGTCGGGTATAGTGTTGTGTGAATAGCTGTAGTTTGCAATGTTTGTGAGTGCGTGTATACCTTGTGGTCCAATGTGTTTTAGGTGGATGTTGCTTATGTTATCAGGGCCACAGGCAGATGAGTGCTTGAGACTATGTATTATGAGTTTTGTCTGACTGTCTATGAAGGGTGTATAGTCTGAGTCTGTGGGAAAGTCTTTCTTACGTCGAATGGTGCGTCGGTCGTCAGGGTGAGAAGTGAGATGGCTTGTCTGTGCAAAATGACGTATGAGTGCGTTTGCTTGTTGTCTGTTTGAGGGTAAATTATCTGTTGTTGTGATTATTGCTGCATGAGAGCGTGTAGTGTTACTGTTGGATAGTGTAATGCTGTTGAGTGTTTTGTACAATTTGCTGGTGTTTGTTTTGTGATCAAGTGTATTGATAAAGTTTTGCCAATTTTGTGTTTTTTGTTCATGTATTTTATTGGTAATCACAGTGTTTAGTGTTTGTATTTGGTCTGCTATGTTTTGAGGGATAGGTGTGGGGGTATCGTGTTTAAGTGTGTCACATTGTCTGATGAGGCCTTGGATTTCTGGTGTGAAGTTGGGGTTGTGTGATTTTCTGTTGCCTCTAGGGATGTATCTCTTGTCTGCATTTTGTATGATTGTATTAAAAGTGTGCACAGCATTGTTTATGTTTGTGATTGGTGTACTGTTAAGTGTTTCAAAATGTTGTTCTGTCTCTTCAATAAAAGCTTCCCAGTTAGCTCTCTTGTAATTGGTGTAAGTGTGTCTGTGGCCAACTGGGGTGCATCTTGTTTTGGTGGTGATGATGATTGGAAGGTGGTCAGAGCCAAGGGTTCTGACCACTCTCCATGATGTTGTTGGGGTTAGGCAGGGGGAGCAAAAGGTGATATCAGGAGAGGAGGGAGTGTAGAGGGCTTGGTGTGGGATATGTGTATGATTATGTGTGTTGTTCATGATAGTCAATGAGTCAAACTGAGTCTGTATATCAAGCCCTCTGTCTGTGTCAGGGTTGTCGACATACCAGGCAGACGACTTGGCGTTGAAGTCTCCACCCATGATCAGGTTGGGGATTGAGGCTAGTTGGCTAAAATGAGGCCTGAATGTGTCTGGAACTGTGGGGGATGATTGTGGGGGGAATGTACATGTTAACTATTGTCAGTGTTGATTTGTTGCCTGTGCGGATTCGAGTGGATTGGATTTCTGTTGTGTTATCTGTGGTAGGGAGGAGAATTTTGGTTGTGGCACTTGTGTCCACAAAACAGATGGAGTGGTGGATCAGGGTGATGAGTCCACCGCCATAGCCGTCAGTCCGGTCTTGTCTGATGGTGGTGTAATTATGAAATGATGGTGTTTTGTGTGAGTGTCTTAGTTTTGTTTCTTGTAAAATCGCAATGTGTATGTTGTGTTGTTTAAGAAAGTGTTCAAGTTCATGTTTTTTCGTGTTAATACCGTCAATGTTGTGTTGTAATATGTTGATGTTGTGTGTTTTGTATGTGTTGTATGTTGCCGTTTGGGGTTGAGGTTGGGGTGGTAGTGGGGAAGGTGTAGGATCTGGGTCAGAGGGGGGGAAAGGAGAGATCGGGGACAAAGGAAGGGGAGTACTAATCGGGGGTAAGGGCAAAGGGAAGTTGGGAGTAGGTAAGGGTGCTGGCTGTGGTTGGGGAGGTGGGAGTGGGGTTACTGGAGGGCAGGTAGAACATGTCCAAGTGTTTGTGTATTGGTTTGTGTCAGCAAGTGTTGTACAAGTGAGGTGGGCCCAGTTTTTGCACACATTGCACTGAACTGAGCCCTTTGTCTGTCTGCTCGAAGTAATGGGTTTAGAGCATGTTGGGCATGTGTATTTTGTGGTGGGCCCAGGATTGCTCTCTACATCTCCAGCTAAAAGTAGAAGAAGAGGGGTGATCGCCGGAAAATCACCCCTCGGTGCAGAAAAAACGTAATATTGCATGTTGGGAAAAAGGATTGTGGTACTCCCCAAGGCAGGCGTAGCTCCTCTTGGGGATCGGTGCCACCTGCGTAGAGCTGATGGCCAGGGGTGGTTGCTGCCGTTTGGCCCCCAACTCTTAGGGTTGGGGGGTGGTCCCACGACATAGATGCTGCAGCTCCAGGACCTGGAAAGGGAGTTGGAGGATAGGGTTGATGAAAAAGTATTGGGACGGTTTGGACACATGGAAAGAATGAGAGAAGAAAGATTAGTAAAAGATATGTGGAGGTAGTGAACATGAGGGGGCAACCAAGGATGAGATGGATGGATGGGGTGAAAGGGGCATTGGGAAAGAGGGAAATGTCTATTGAGGAAGGAGAGAAGACAGAAGAGAGGGGTGAGAGGAGAATGGTTGTATATGGATGATGCTGTGATGCATGGAAGGGAGTGGGTGAGGGAGTATGTGTGAATGATATTTTGACACAACCTGAAGGGATTTTTCCCCATCTTCTCTTTTTCTGCATGAGGGGACAAAGAGAGTGAGGTTGCCGATTAAATGAAGTTCCCTTGCTATGGATGGAACTCCTTGACAGAGAAGACTTATTAAAATGGGATAAAAGAAAAACAATAGGACATGAAAAAAAAAACTCAAAAAGGATAGTTATAGAAAAGTTCAGTTTTCCACACAGAGTGGTGAATATTTGGAACAAATTGGTCAAAACAATAGTGTGTGTAAGCACCATACAAGAATTTAAGAACTAACTAGATATTGTGAGACACAAAGACAGGTCACTACGACCATAGCTCCCTTTCCCATATAATACAACTAGGTAAATACACGATGCCCTCCCATCCCAGGTCAAGAGATCTTTTGTGGCAGTTTTGTCCATCTCCTTCAATGACTTGAACATCATACACAAGTCACCTCTTTTTCTTTGATCCTTTAATGATGGCAGTTCAAGTGTCTTTACTTTCTTCCTCTACAGCTTTTATACAAGGCTGGGGACCATTTTATTTCTGCTGTTTATATTTTCTTGATCTTGCTTATATCTTTTACCTTCAACAGGGATCATATCACTTCAACAGGAACCATATTGCTGCATATTCCAGTTTGAGTATATAACTCTGCATTTTTCATAATTTCTTCATGTATATAGTGAAAAGCCATATTTATGTTCTTCAATGATTTGTATGTCTCTACCATAATCTTAATAATTTTGTCAGGTGACAGGTTATCCTTTGTCAATACTCCCAGATTTTTCTCCTCTTTTGCCATCTTTACTTTTCATTGAATAATTCAGTGACCATCTTTTTGAATTAGTAACCACTTTTAGTACTTTGCATTGTATATATGAAGGACCAGATATCAAAGTCAACAAAAAAAAAAACTTTTTCAATCTATCAGAAGTACTGACTTTGGACTAGAAACTAATAATCATCTTCAACCATTTCATAAGAATCACCCTTAGTTATGCCTCCTAAGCATGCTTCCCAACAGTCAGCAAGACAAACACAAACAACTTTAGACACTACAGAATAAAGCCCTGAGAGTAATAACAGGATGCACCAAAGCCGCATCCAAAAAAGTACAGCAGTGGGATGAAGGAAGTGAGGTGTGATCTCCCCCCATGAGGGAAATAACAATAACACAAAAAGAAATAATGGATCAATTAACGAAGCTTGACATTAGGAAATTGCACAGCCTAGACAGAATTGCAAATTGGATGTTAAAAGAATGTAATGAAGAACTAATGGACAAAGAAGGAAAAATATCAAAAGACTGGAAAAATGCCAACATTGTACCAATATATAAAGGAGGAAACAAAGAAGAACCAACTGATTACAGACTGGTCTCCCTTACAAGCACTGTAGCCAAAATTTGTGATATGTTATCAAAAATAGATAAAACACCTGGAAGAAAACAATGTAATAAACTCAAGACAATTTGGATTCAGACAGGAAAGATTATGTACCACAAATTTAATCTGTTTTTACTCAAGTCTAATGGATATAATACAAGAAAGAGATGGATGGGCTGATTGTGCTTTCCAAGACTTACAAAAAGCCTTCGTCAAAGTACCACACAAAAAATTATTTAAAAAATTGGAAAACATGGGAAGGATAGAAGGCAACCTACTAAACTGGATGGATGATTTTTTGCATGGTAGAAAAATGAGAAACATTTTCAGAGAAAAGTGTTCAGGTTGGAGGGAGATGATTAGTGGAGTTCCACAGGGATCAGTATTAGCTCCAAAAATGTTCACTATTTATGTGAATGACATGGATAAAAATGTGGAATGTTACATGAGCTTCTATGCAGATGATGCCAAATTGTTGAGGAAAGTGAAAACCAAAATGGATTGTGAATCACTACAGAGAGACCTAAACAAGGTTTGAAAATGGAGTCAGAAGTGGGAAGTAGACTTCAACATTAAGAAATGTAGCATAATGGAGTTTAGAAAAAATAAGAAAAGAATATCAGGACAATACACAATTGGAACAAAAGAAGTAAAGAAAGTGGGATCTGAAAAAGACCTGGGAGTAATTACCTTAACTTGTCCTCTGATAAACAAATAAACAAAATTGTCAGAGAATGCTACAACCTGCCAAGATCAATAAAGGTGGCTTTTACCTATTTAGATAAAGAAATGGTTAAAGAAATATTACATATACCAAGGCTTTTTCCCCCTTACAAGTGAGGTAGCCAAAAAGGAAAAAGCATAAAATCATTCCCACCCATTCCATCCCTGAATACACTCCACACCCCTCCACCCTCCCTCTTATCTTAGCACCTCCTGGATGACAGGTCATCCCTGCATCTTGTCCACTGCCCTGGGTCAGAAGCAGTGTTGCAAGACACAGCACATCCACAGCAAGGCCGCTTCATTAAATCGGCGACCCTCCTCTGTCCCCCCATGCATAAAAGGAGAGGACAAGGAGAAATCCCTTCGGGCTGCATCAAATTTTGCTCACACATACTACCTCACCCCCCATCCCCCCACCCATTCCACCTCATGCATCACAACATCATCCATATACAACCATTCTCCATTCACCCCTGTCTTCTGTCCTCTCCCGTCCTTCCTCAACAGACATTCCCCTCTTCCCCAAAGCCCCCTTCACCCAATCCATCCACCTCATCCTAGGATGCCCCGACTATGTTCATTCCCTCCACATCTGCCTTCCATACCTCTTTTACTAGTCTTTCTTCACTCATTCTTTCCATGTGTCCAAACCATCCTAATACTCTTTCATCAACCCTATCTCCTAACTCCCTTACCACCCCTGTTCTCCTCATTTCTCACTATCTAGCCTAGTAACACCCATCATACTTCTCAGACACCTCATCTCAAACACATTCAAACTCCTTCTCTCTTCCTCTCTTATGTTCCATGTTTCTGCCCCATACAGTGCTGTTGGCACAATCACTCCTTCATACAGTCTCCCCTTAGCATCCATTCCCAAATGTCTATTCCTCATTACACTTTTTAATCCACAAAGGCATTTACTTGCTTCTCTCAATCTACATTCTACGTCCACCTCCATTCCACCTTTTCCTGCCACATTTGCACCCAAGTATCTAAAACTATCCACTTCCTCCAATTCCTCTCCCTTAATGCTCACTTCCAGTCTGCTGCCACTTTCACCCCTTGAACATCTCATCACCTTACTTTTACCCACATTCATCTTCAGCTTTCTTCTATCACACACTCTCCCAAACTCTGTCACCAGCTTCCTCAATCCCTCCTCCAATCCTGCCACAAGCGCAGTGTCGTCCACAAACAACATCTGGCTCACCTCCCACTTTTCTCCATTTTCTTTAACCCATCTCCAATCCCTGACCCACCACCCTTGCATTTACCTCTTGCACTACCCCATCCATGTACAAGTTGAACAGCCAGGGCGACATAATGCATCCTTGACGAAGTCCCACCTTTACCTAGAACCACTCACTCTCTCCATTTCTAATCCTGACAAGCTCTACTACTCTCATAAAAACTCTTGACAGCCCCTAGAAACTTTCTAGAAGCTCCTAGAAGAAATATTAGTTACAGTAATAAGGGCAAGACTGGAGTATACTGCAACACTATGGTTAACTAGTACCAAAAAGAATATAAAGAAAATTGAAAAAATCCAGAGAGCAACCACAAAAATGGTTCCAGCACTTTCAAACCTGTCATATGAGGAGAGACTGGGTAAATTGAAATTACCGACTTTGGAATAAAGAAGAGAGAGAGGTGACCTACTGACCATCTACAGAATCATGAAAGGCACAGAAGTCCTTGATAGAGAGGACTTACTAAATTGGGACAAGAGAAACACAATAGATCATGAAAAAAAAATGAAAAAGGATAGTTATAGAAGATACCTGAAAAAAAACAGCTTTCCATACAGAGTAGTAGACATCTGGAACAAACTGGGCAAAACAATAGTGTGCAAAAACTATACATGAATTTAAGAGCAAAATAGACACTGTGAGATACAAAGATGGGACACCATGAGCATAGCTCCCCTTCCTGTAAGATACAACTAGGTAAATTGGACATCTGCATACAGAAACCAAAATCCTCCCCATAGAATACCACATGAAATGACAGGAACACATTTCTTCACCAGAACCTTTAATACCACACACCTTTCACACTACATTTCACAAGCACCATCAACAGAATGTTACAAAACAAAACAAAAAACTACTGCAGCTGCATACTACTCAAACATCTATAAACATCTTTCCACCTATAACACAGAACATCCACACAGAAACATATTCACACCAAGATAACTAAACAAGCCCTTCAAGAAAAACCACTAAACTGTACTCCAACAACCCCCAGATTTAAAACACAGAAGAAAAAAAAACTTCCCACTCATGATAGGTATGATAAATTGGAGAGTAGGAGATGGGATGTAATGAGTGTTCCTCCTTTCTTGTATACTAAAATTATTTAAATACACTAGCATGGTAGTATTCAGGACAAACATGCAGTGACAGTACCAATGCAAAATAAGCCTGTTCACAGATTCAAACCTCCCCAGATGCAACCACCACACAGAGGACACAGAGAATCTCATACTACAATGCCCCATGCTAACAATCCCAAGACAGCAACACAATATCTCTTCCCTAAATGACTTATGGTTCCACCTGAAGGCAGTTGCCAGTTTCCTGGAGACTGCAGGTCATCTGCAACAGAAACCTGGGGGGAATGGATTGTTTTATTGATTTCCAGTTTGGCTATATTTTATTCATTTTTATTTGGGTGGTGAGCTGCTGCTCAATGAAATATGTAGATTATGAGAAATTGATTCAGAATAAGAAAAGTAAAATTAATTAAAATCCTACCTCTATGAGTAGGTTCAAGTTTCTTCTGGGTTTTTTTTATTGCCTTGATTAGTGAGGGATTTAGTATATGATAGTGAAAGAGTAGCTTCATAAACACTTTTTCCTTCTGTTTCTATCATATATGCTGCATTTAAGACATATTTCTGTTTCTGATGTAAAGATTTCTTTCCTCATCTTCAGAGTTGTGTAAGGTGGAAGGACATGGAACATATGAGAAGGAATTTTGGGCAATGACTGATAATGAGCGATTTGAGAGTATCCCAGCACTGAGAGAAAATGGTAATATGCTATATAAGGAAGGGAAGCATGAAGAAGCATGTCAGAAATACAAAGAAGCCCTTGGAAGACTTGAACAGCTTATTCTAAGGTTTGTATATTCCAAGATGTAGACAACTTAGTACAAAGAGAAATCATGGACTGATGTCTATCTATCCATATACCAAGGGCCTCTTCTCATAAAGGAGGTAGTCAACCAAGGTGCACACCCACTCCTACCCATTTCATTCCCACCCTCCACCCGTTGTTTCATTTTCATTTTAGCTCCTCATGTATTAAGTATCATCCTTGTCTCCTGCTTACTGCCCAGGTCAGAAGCAATGCAGCAAGACACAGCACATCCAGAGCAGGGCTACTTCATTTACTTGGTGACCCAACCTCTGTCTCCTTGTGGAAAAACAGAGAAGACAGGGAAAAATTCCATTGTGCTGCTTCAAAATATCTATACACAACCATTCTTCACTCACACCTATTCCCTGTCTTCACCCTTCCCTGTTCAGCAGTGATTTTCATGCCACATGATGGAATGATGAGACTAGGGATCCTGCTCTCTATGTTCAACCTATGAGAAGTTAAGGCATAAGAGTGTCTGGGAGGAGAGCTCCAACCAGAACCCCAAATTTGGGTCATTAAATGAATAGATGTATTAGTTTATATTTTTTTCATATATTGTATGTATGACTAATAATTACAAGATGCCCTCCTGGGTAACCAAACATATAGTGAGTGGTTCACTTTTGAAGTTGTTGTTGGTTATAAATTAGTCAATATGTTGCCCTGGTCTCTCCTGCAGAAGACCTGCAGCCTTCAGGTATCAGCAAGAACTTCCAGGCAGGTCCAGAGTCACTCAAGGAAGATATATTGTGTTATCTAGGGATTGTTAGAGTGGGGCACTGTAGTATGAGGTGTTTTGTGTCGTCTGTGGTGGTTGCATCTAGGGCAGTTTGAATCTGTGTTGGTAGTTTCAATACTGGCTAGTGTCCTGATTGCAAGTGTACCAGTTCTCACTTGATGTGGGAGGGCTTTTTTCTGTGGGGTTCATGTCTGACCCAAGCAAAGGGCAGGAGACAGGGATGATCCTTTATCTATAAGAAGCTAAGATGAGAGGGAAACTATGGGTGGGAGTGGGTGTGTGCCTTGACTGGCTACCTCTTTTATAAGGAGGAAGAAGCCCTTGGTATATAGATAGATGTCTAGGGGATGTTGGTGGAATATTGAATTTGGTAGTCTGTCTTAAAGGGCTTCAGTGATCTGAGTGTGGATGTATTATATGGTACATGTGGTAGGTTGTTATTAATGAGTAGCATGCAGCTGATGTTTTCTTGTTGTATTCTGTTGGTGGTGCTTGTGAGATGTAGTGTGATGGGTGTGTGGTGTTACTGTCATTTTCATGTGGTGTTTTATGGGGAGCATTTTTGGTTGCTGTATGCAGCTGTCCAGTCTTCTTGGTTAGTCCAGTGTCAATGAACTATGACATACGAGTTATAAAGAAAATCAGTTACCCTCTCAAGCTCCATCCAAAGGTGTTCTATTTCAGTCAATCTGTTGATGTATCTGTATTTCAACTAAGTAAACATCTCTTCATTTGTGCTCTGTAGAAGAGGAAAATTCTTGGTTATACAACAAAAGAAGGAAGCCTGGTTTGTATTGAATGGGAGGGGAGCAGTTGTGGGTGTCCACAATGAAGTCTCTGCAATGCTAGTTTGACGTAATAAGAGAAAATACAGGAAAACATCTATAAGTTTGAATCAAAAGATGACTCAACAGTACAGTCGCCACAAAAAAATCTATACATTTTTTCCACAAAAAAAATCTATAGACGGGATTTTATGAATAGATTTCACTTGATTTCCCGCCATAATAAAAAGTGGGCGGAGTCACTGATGACGTGGGTGTGTAGAGCTCGCCTTTTTACACTGTTCGCCAACACATCACGCTTCAGTGCGCTGCCAGCGCTAGATGAGAGAGGAGTCTATGCATGCTGCTCTTTAGTGCCCTTTTGTTCACTTTTTCACTGACTTTGGTGCCCTCTAACTCTCCTTCTGGTGATCAAAATGGGTCGTTCCAAGCTTTCAATGCAAGAAAAGGCCCGTGCCCTAGCTCTGTTAGAGCAGGAATGTCTGTGATACGTGTTGCCGCAGACCTGCAGGTGACAAGAATGGTCATTTACAGTCTGAAGAAAGCAGCCGCCACACACCCTCCTGGTACGGTACCACCAAGAAAGCCAGGCTCTGGAGCCCCAAAGAAAACATCTACTCGCACTGACAAGATCCTAAAACGAGAAGTGATGTCAGATCCATGTATAACAGTTGTTAGTCTGAAGCAAAAACATCCTGCTCTCCTTAAAAACGTTGCTGTAAGAACGATCCAACATTGGCTGCAGAAGGACCTCAAAATGCCAGCTTGACATGCCACCAAGAAGCCCCTGCTCACAGAGGCCATGGAGAAGAAACGGATTGATTTCTGTAAGAAATACAAGGACTGGACATCAGAGCAGTGGCAGAAGGTGATGTTCAGTGATGAAAGTACCTTCAGGCTGATCAGGGGCAGCTCCAAGATCGTTCGTCGCCCTAGTGATGTGTCCAGATTCGACCCGTGGTACACAGTTACAACAGTGAAACACCCAGACAGTGTGATGGTGTGGGGTGCCTTTAGTGGTAACAAGGGTAGGGGTGAACTATATTTCCTCCCCAAGAATGTGACCATGAAAGGGAGCAATTATATCAATGTTTTGAGGGATCACATGCTCGAATTTTGGGACATCCATGAGTGTGATCATTTCATGCATGACGGTGCCCCTGCCCATAGGTCTAAGGAAGTGATAAAGTTCCTTAACCCCTTCCATACAGTGCCGCATACGTAGGCAGCATGTGGAGCAAGTGGATACGCGAGGCTGCCATATCAGCGTCTTGATTATATTTATTGTAGTTGCCCCTGCGTAATGACATACTCTCTAAACTGTCTTCATCACATTTTCTATGGTTATCAAAATTCACGGGTGAAAGAGAGAACGATCGATATAAGCGGTGACTATATTTTATGATGAGAGTATTATTACGACACATCGTACGTCTGGCAGCTAATGCTGCCCGTGAGATTTTGAACCGTACTGAAGAGGTTAATGACAACAATATCAGTGTTATGGAGTGGCCAGGCAATTCCCCAGACTTGAACCCTATAGAAAATGCCTGGAATCTGATGAAAAACGAACTGGAGAAATCACGACCCACCAGTATTCCAGACCTGAAGGAGGTGCTGAAGAAGATCTGGGTCACTATGGACAGCGCCTACTTCACCAAACTCGCCTCTTCAATGCCCAGAAGGATCCAGATGGTACTCAAGAACAAGGGGAACATGACAAAATACTAAATGTAACTCTTAAGTGGAAATAAAGTACATGTTAGTTGTACTTTTGAGTTTTATTGTCCAAAAGTCCTTAGTGTATAGATTTTTTTTGCAGCGACTGTAGAGGCATCTAGGGATGCCACGCGGAAGTATGATGTAAACAGGTGTTTTGAAATATCAGCAGTAAGGTAAATATATTATGAAGAATTGTTTTCAGGTTTTGGTAAGTACAAGAGAAGAAATTTAAGTCGAATCTTAGACATAGAAAGGGAAATGAGTAAAAATAGAAAATGGTAGGAGAACGAAGTCATGGAACTAAGAAAAGAAATTATAGAATTAATGGATTGCTTAGCCCAAGCTAACATCAATATTTCCGACCTAAGGAAAACAAACTCAGAACTAAGAACCGAACTTAACATTATGAAAAATAAAATAATAGAGGTTAAGAGTGAAAATGAAAAGAGGAAAATTAATGATACTACCAATAGTGAAAACTTAAAAAAAAGAGGTAAATAACAAAATACAAGAAATGACAAAGAATTGAAGAAAACTTAGGTGAGGGAAGTATGCAAAAGATTAAGAAATGGAAGGAAAACAGAGAAAATAAAGAAATTGCCTTTAAAGAAAAAGTCCAACAATAGATGCAGGAAAATGCAAAAACTACAATCATTCAAGTAATTAAAGAAAAGGGAAATTGGGTTAGAGATAGTGGGTAGAAAAAATTTATTGTGGTATATGGACTAAGGGGAAAACATGGTCTGGTAAGGTACATAGAAAAAGAAGAAAAAGAAACAGCAATAGCAATCTTAAAAGAAATAAAAGATGGTGATCGGGAAGTAGAGAAAGATATAGATGAAGTGTATAGGATGGGACATTATTCTAAGGAAAGAAATCGACCCCTAAAGATAAAACTAAGATCGCAAATGGTAGTAGAAGACATATTAGAAAAAGCAAGTAAGTTGGCAAGGAGTGAACATTACAATAAGATACGGTTAAAAAGAGAAATGAATGTTAAGGAATTAGAAAAAGAGAAGGCACTAAAAGATGAAGCTAAGGAAAAAAGTGCGAAGAGAACGGAGACTGAAAGCAAGGAATTCTATTGGAGGGTAATCAATATGAGACCGAGAAAATGGTGCATCAGAATGGGTGAAGCAAAAACAAATAAAAGATGGAGAAAAAAAAAAAAAAAAGTGGCCTATACTAACATTGATGGATTAATTTCAGAACTGAATGAACTAAATGATTACCTGTTAGAAGAAAAACCAGACATAATGGGATTTGTGGAGACAAAATTAAGGAGTTCAATACCACCCATTAATGTTGGACAAGGGTTATACAGTTACTGGATTAAAAACAGAGACGAGAAACAGGGAGGAGGAATCATGTTCTTGGCCAAGAAAAACTTGAATGTGACAAAGATTATGGAGGGTAAAAACAATGTAGAACTGATCATGCTTAGAGTCGAAGACAAGGACATGAAAAGTAGGAAGTTTATGGTGATTTATGTGCCCCCCAAAACAAGCTCTTGGAAAGAGAATGAGCATATGAAAATGCTAGAAGATACAAAGGATTCATTAAATGAGATACTAATGGGCAGAGATAACCTGGTAATTATGAGTGACTTTAACTGCAAAGAAAATTGTTGGGAGGAAATGACAGTGAAAGGCAGAGAAGATTTGTGGGGTAATGTATTATTGGACATGACCATGGAATATACAATGACACAGTGGGTCAATGAAAACACCAGATACAGAAGTAATGAGGAACTTTCAAGATTGGATTTAATATTTACAATGGAACCTGAAATTGTGGATAAAATTAAATACAAGACACCACTTGGAAAGAGTGACCATATACTTATAGAGACTGAACTAAAGGAAGAAATATATGTGGAGAAAAATGAAAAGTATAGGAAAGGAAGATTGATGTACAACAAAACAGACTTTGGAAAATTAAAGCAATTCTTTCAAAATGCAAATTGGGAAAAATTCTACATGGAAGAGACAAAAGTGGAAGAGAAATGGGAAATCTTGATAGATAACAATAATGAAGGAGTGAATAGACACATACCAAAACAGAAACAAGAGAGAGTGCACATTAACTGCTGTTTCAATAGAAGATGCAATGAGGCAAAAGATAGAAGAGACAGAGCTTGGAAAAGGTGGAGAAAAGATAGAAAAAAAATGGAAAATGGCAAATATATATAAACTATAGAAATGAGTATGTAAAAGTGCAAAGAGAGGGAAAAAAGAACTATGAAAAAGACATAGAAAAATGCAAAGAGCAACCCAAACTATTCTATAGAAATGTGAATGGTAAACTTAAAGATAAACAGGAAATAGTGAAACTATGCCAATGAAATACAGAATACATGGGAGATCTAGAAATGGCCAAAGTCGTGAATAATCACTTCAAGTCCGTTTCCACCAGCGAGAAGGTACAGCATTGGGACGAAGGAAGCAAGGTGCAATCTCCCCCCACAAGCAAAATAATACATATATACATACATATACCAAGGCTTTTCCCCCTTACAAGGGAGGTAGCCAAAAAGAAAAAGGGATAAAACTATTCCCACCCATTCCATCCCTAAATACACTCCACCCCCCTCCACCCTCCACCCTCCCTCTTATCTTAGCACCTCCAGGATGATGGGTCATCCCTGCACCTTGTCCACTGCCCTGGGTCAGAAGCAGTGTCGCAAGACACAGCACATCCACAGCAAGGCCGCTTCATTAAATCGGCGACCCCCCCCCCTCTCCGTCCCCCCATGCAGAAAAGGAGAAGACGGGAAGAAATCCCTTTGGGCTGCGTCAAATTTCTCTCACACTACCTCACCCCCCATCCCCCCACCCATTCCACCTCATGCAATCACAACATCATCCATATACAACCATTCTCCATTCACCCCTGTCTTCTGTCCTCTCCCATCATTCCTCAACAGACATTCCCCTTTTCCCCAAAGGCCCCTTCACCCCATCCATCCATCTCATCCTAGGATGCCCCCCCATGTTCACTCCCTCCACATCTGCCTTCCATACTTCTTTTACTAGTCTTTCTTCACTCATTCTTTCCATGTGTCCAAACCATCTAATACTCTTTCATCAACCCTATCTCCCTGCTCCCTCACCACCCCTTACCACCGCTTTAAAAGCAAAGCGAAATAATAATAACAAAAAGATAAATAAAAATGCAGCATTTAACAAACCTTGATGTTAAGAAATCACATGGCCCAGACAGAATTGCAAATTGGATTCTAAAAGAATCCAAAGAAGAACTAATGGATAAGATATATAACATAATAAGTTGCTCACTAAAAGAAGGAAAAATAGCAAAAGACTGGACAAATGCCAACATTGTACCAATATATAAAGTAGGAAACAAGGAAGAACCAACTAACTATAGACCGGTCTCACTAACAAGCACTATAGCCAGAATTTGTGAGAAAATTATCAAGAATAGATGGGTAAAACACCTGGAAGAAAATTTGGGTTCGGACAGGGGAGATCATGTACCACAAATTTAATCTGTGTTTACTCAAGATTAATAGATATAATACACAAAAGGATTGGATGGGCTGATTGTGATTTCTTGTACTTATAAAAAGCTCTTGACAAGGTACCACACAAAAAACTATTTCTAAAGATTGGAAAATATAGGAGGGATACAAGGCAAACTGCTAAACTGGATGGAGAACTTCCTGAATGGTAAAAAGATGAGAGTAGTACTCAGAGTAAAATATTCAGGTTGGAAGGAGGTGATTAGTGGAGTTCCATAAGGATCTGTATTGGCTCTAATAATGTTTGCTATTTATGTGAATGACATGGACTATGATGTGGAATGTTACATTAGCTTCTTTGCAGACGATGCTAAATTGTTGAAGAAAGTGAAAACTGAAACAGATTGCAAATCACTACAGGAAGACCTGAAGAAGGTTTGGAAATGGAGTCAGAAATGGGAAGTGGACATATTAAGAAGTGTAACATAATAGAATTTGGAAAAAGTAAAAATAGAATTTCTGGACAATATAAAATTGGAACAAAGGTGGTAAAGAAAGTGGGATCTGAAAAAGACCTGGGAGTAATTATCTCAAACAACTTGTCCACTGATAAACATACATACATATACATACATACCTCCCCTTACAAGGGAGGTAGCCAAAAAGGAAAAAGCATAAAATCATTCCCACCCATTCCATCCCTGAATACACTCCACACTCCTCCACCCTAACTCTTATCTTAGCACCTCCTGAATGACAGGTCATCCCTGCACCTTGTCCACTGCCCTGGGTCAGAAGCAATGTCGGAAGACACAGCACATCCACAGTAAGGCCACTTCATTAAATCAGCGACCCCCCCTCTCCGTCTTCCCATGTATAAAAGTAGAAGACAGGGTGAGAAAATCCCTTCGGGCTGCGTCAAATTTTGCTCACACATACTACCTCACCTCCCATCCCCCCACCCATTCCATCTCATGCCTTACAACATCATCCATATACAACCATTCTCCATTCACCCGTCTTCTGTCCTCTTCCGTCCTTCCTCAACAGACATTCCCCTCTTCCCCAAAGCCCCCTTCACCCCATCCATCCACCTCATCCTAAGACGTCCCCTCATGTTCACTCCCTCCACATCTGCCTTCCATACCTCTTTTACTAGTCTTTCTTCACTCATTCTTTCCATGTGTCCAAACCATCCTAATACTCTTTCATCAACCCTATTTACCAACTCCCTTACCACCCCTGTTCTCCTCCTCACCTCCTCATTTCTCACTCTAGCCTAGTAACCCCCATCATACTTCTCAGACACCTTATCACAAATACAACACTCTCAAAACTATCATATGAAGAGAGACTAGCAAAACTTGAACTACAGACACTAGAGCAAAGAAGAGAGAGAGGAGATTTGATAGCTATTTACAGAATCATGAAAGGCATAGAAATTATTGATAGAGAGAATCTGATAAAATGGGATGATAGAAATACAAGAGGACACGGAAAGAAAATCAAGAAAGACAGCTACAGAAGAGATTTGAAAAAGAACAGCTTTCCTCACAGAGTAATAGACAGTTGGAACAAGTTAGATGAGAAAGTGGTGTGTGCAAAAACAATACATGAATTTAAAAATAGTTTAGATAAAATGAGATATGAAGACGGGACACCATGAGCATAGCTCCCCTTCCCGTAAAATACAACTAGGTAAATACAACTAGGTAAATACATTCAAACTCCTTCTCTCTTCCTCTCTTATGTTCCATGTTTCTGCCCCATCCAGTGCTGTTGGCACAATCATTCCTTCATATAGTCTCCTCTTAGCATCTATTCCCAAATGTCTATTCCTCATTACACTTTTTAATCCACCAAGGCATATACTCGCTTCTCTCAATCTACATTCTACCTCCACCTCCACTCCACCCTTTCCTGCCACATTCGCACCCAAGTGTCTGAAACTTTCCACTTCCTCCAGTCGCTCTCCTTTAATGCTCACTTCCAGTCTGCTGCCACTTTCACCCCTTGTACATCTCATCACCTTACTTTTAACCACATTTATCTTCAACTTTCTTCTTTCACACACTCTCCCAAACTCTGTCACCAACTTCCTCAATCCCTCCTCTGATCCTGCTACAAGCGCAGTGTCGTCCGCAAACAACAGCTGGCTCACCTCCCACTTTTCTTTATTTTCTTTAACCATCTTCAATCCCTGACTCACCACCCTTGCATTTACCTCTTTGCACCACCCCATCCATATATAAGTTGAACAGCCAGGGTAACATAACACATCCCGTGACAAAGTCCCACCTTTACCTCGAACCACTCACTCTCTCCATTTCTAATCCTGGCACATGCTCTACTACTCTCGTAAAAACTTGTGACAGCTCCTAGAAGCTTTCCTCCTATCCCATATATCTGCAAAACCTCCCACAGTGCCTTCCTGTCTACCCTGTCATAAGCCTTTTCCAGATCCATAAAAGCCCAAAAAAACATCCTTACCTTTTCCTATAGCTTTCTTACATATCTGTCTTACCACAAAAATCTGATCTACATAACCTCTACCTGTCCTAAATCCACACTGTTCCTCACCAATTACTCCCTCTCTTCCTCTCCTAATTCTCTCAATCAAGATCCTCCCATAAGCCTTCCCAACTACACTTAACAAGCTAATCCCTCTGAAACTACTACACTCACACTTGTCCCCTTTTCCCTTGTAAAGTGGAACTATATAGGCACTCCTCCAGTCCTCCAGCACTGTACCCTCTCTCCAGCAAACATTAAATAACCTCACCAGCCAGTCCACCATCACTGTACCTCCTTTTTTTAGACATTCTGCATGGCATCCATCTAGACCAGGTGCCTTACCTCCTTTCATCATCTTAACAACTGCCTTCACTGCATCTTTCCTTATTTCTTCTCAATTTTCCTCACTCATCATAGTCATTTTCTTAGCACTTCCCACTGCAACTATCTTTCCCTCCCTATCCTCCTTCACATTTAGCAACTCTCTAAAATACTTTGCCCATCTTCCCCTTACTGCCTTCTCTTCCATTATCATTTCTCCATCTGCACCTTTTACCTTTTCTTCTCTACTTGATTCGCCTCCTCATCCTCTCTTAATTTCTTTCCAAAACATCTTTTTATTACTTTCAAAATTTTCTGTCATACACTTACCCCATTTCACATCTGCTCTCCTCTTTGCCTCCTTTACCTCTGATAAACAAATAAACAAAATTGTTGGAGAATCCTATAACTTGCTAAGATCAATAAAAGTGGCATTTACGTAGTTGGACAAAGAAATTATTAAAAGATATTAGTCACACTGATAAGTCCTAGACTAGAATATGTGGCAATATTGTTGTCGCCCAGTACCAAAAAGAATATAAAGAAAATTGAAAGAATCCAGAGAGCAACCAGAAAAATGGCTCCAGTACTTTCAAACTTGTCATATGAAGACAGACAGGCTAAATTGGAGTTACCAACTTTGGACCAAAGAAGGGAAAGAGGCAACCTGATTACCATCTATAGAATCATGAAGGGCACAGAAATACTCTATAGAGAGGATTTGTTATATTGGGATAAGAGAAACATGAGATCTGAAGAACAATTTTCTACACAGAGTGGTGGACAAACAAGTTAGATGAGAAAGTAGTGTGTGCAAAAACAATACATGAATTTAAAAATAGTTTAGATGAAATGAGATATGAAGACGGGACACCACGAGCATAGCTCCCCTTCCCGTAAAATACAACTAGGTAAATACCTGGAACAAACTGGACGAAACAATAGTGTGTGCAAAAACCATACCTGAATTTAAGAGCAATCTAGACACTGCAAGATACAAAGGTGAGACACCACAAGCGTAGCTCCATTTCCTGTAAAATACAACTAGGTAAATACAAGCTGTGTTCATGGGGTTCCATCTCTTGATTTCCATTGGTCAAACTTTGCCTTAAATCTACTCATGTCTGCCTGTATTGATTACATGGTAACATGTAGCCAGTGCTTTAGAGACTGTTTTGGGGTACCCTTCCAGACAGGATCAATATATCATTTGCCCATGTTTGAAGTAAATTTTGAAAGATGTTAATTTTGTACAGCAGCTATTCCTCCTTTATACTGTTCCCGTGAAACTGTTCTTTACCACTTCTATGACTACCTCTTCTGAATTCCTGTGTTGGGGATGAAGAATTTTGCCACATGTGTGCCATAAAAAGGCACTGAGTGGGACAGTTTTGATACTAATGATCATCCTTTCTGTACGTTCATTGTACAGTGGAACTAGGAGGATGACTCCAACCAGAACCCTAATAATTGAGTCATTCAGTATGCATGGTTGTGATACAGATGAGGATAACAGGAAAGAGATTGGTGGTTTGTTTGTGAGAAGATAGATGAATGTTAGTGTTAAGTCTAATCTGAAATGGAGAGGCAAGTTTGAGTTTGGGAGTGATTAAGGAATGAGGGAGTGAACGAAGGTCTCTGCTGGCATGTGATGAGGTAGGAAAATGGATGGTGAAGTGGAGGGAAGTGCCTTTGAGGTTAATGTGGGAGAAGGTGAAACTGGAATGGAAGAAGTGGGTTTTTGTGAGTGCATATGGTAGTGAGAAAAATGAACAGGAAATGGTGGGTGAATCAATTGTTGTTTACAGATGTACAGATGACAATGCACTTTTGGCTTAGTCTGAGAACAGACTGAAACAGTTGGTGGCAGAGTTTGGATGAGTGTATTAGAGTAGAAAGTAAATATGGGCAAGAGTGAGGTAATGAAATGTTTAAGGAGTGATAGCAATAGCAGGTTGGAGGTAAATTCAAAGGGTGAAAGGCTGGAGGAAGGGAAGAGTTTTGAATATTTGGGGTCACATGTGGCAGTGAGTGGAAGTGGAGGTGAATTATTGGCAAGTAAATGTCGTGGAGAAATGAAAACTATTATGAAAAATAGGTGTTTGGAGATTAATGCAAAGAAAAGGTTATATTTACCTAGTTGTATCTCACAGTGTCTAGTTTGCTCTTAAATTCAGGTATGGTTTTTGCACTCACTATTGTTTCATCCAGTTTGTTCTAAGTGTCCATCACTCTGTGTGGAAAACTGTTCTCCTTCAGATCTCTTCCATAACTATCTTTTTTGTTTCATTCCATGTCCTCTTGTGTTTCTCTTGTCCCAATTTAACAAGTCCTCTCTATCAAGTATTTCCATGCCCTTCATGATTCTATAGATGGTCAGTAGGTCACTTCTCTCCCTTCTTTGCTCCAAAGTCGGTAACACCAATTTAGCAGGTTTGTTTTCATATGACAAGTTTGAATGTGGTGGAGCATTTTTCTGGTTGCTCTCTGGATTCTTTCAATTTTCTTTATATTCTTTTTGGTACTGGGTGACCATAATGTTGCCGCATATTCCAATCTAGGCCTTATTAGTGTGACTGATATTTTTTTTAAATAATTTCTTCATCCAAATAGGTAAATGCCACCTTTATTGATCTTAGCAAGTTATAGGATTCTCCAACAATTTTGTTTATTTGTTTATCAGAGGACAAGTCGGTTGAGATAATTTCTCCCAGATCTTTTTCAGATCCCACTTTCTTTACCTCCTTAGTTCCAATTTTGTATTGTCCTGATATTCTATTTTTTTCTTTTTCCAAACTCCATTATGCTACACTTCTTAATGTTGAAGTCCACTTCCCATTTCTGATTCCATTTCCAAACCTTGTTCAGGTCTCCCTATAGTGATTCACAATCCATTTTGGTTTTCACTTTCCTCAACAATTTAGCATCATCTGCAAAGAAGCTCATGTAACATTCCACATCATCATCCATGTCATTCACATAAATAGCGAACATTATTGGAGCAAATATAGATCCTTGCAGAACTCCACTAATCACCTCCTTCCAACCTGAATATTTTTCTCATCATTCTACCATTCAGGAAGTCCTCCATCCAGTTTAGTAAGTTGCCTTGTATCCCTCCTATGTTTTCCAATTTTTTTTTTTAATAATTTTTGTGTGGTACCTTGTTGAAGGCTTTTTATAAGTCCAAGAAAGCATAATCAGCCCATCCATCCCTTTCTTGTATTATAGATATTAGTCTTGAATAAAAACAGATTAAATTTGTGGTACATGTTCTTCCTGTCTGAACCCAAATTGTCTTGGGTTTATTATATTATTTTCTTCCAGGTGTTTTACCCATCTATTCTTGATAATTTCCTCACAAATTTTGGCTACAGTGCTTGTTAGTGAGACCAGTCTGTAATTAGTTGGTTCTTCTTTGTTTCCTCCTTTATATATTGGTACAATGTTGGCATTTGTCCAGTCTTTTGCTATTTTTCCTTCTTTTAGTGAGCAACTTATTATGTTATATATTTTATCCATTAGTTCTTTTTTACATTCTTTTAATATCTAGTTTGCAATTCCGTCCAGGCCATGTGATTTCCTAACATCAAGCTTTGTTAATTGCTCTATTATTTCTTTTTGTGTTATTATTATTTCCCTCATAGGGGGAGATCACACTTCGCTTCCTTTGTCCTTCTCTGTAGTGAAAACCAACTTGAAATGATTATTCATGACTTTGGCCATTTCTAGATATTCTGTGTATTCTGCGGCATCAATGACCATTGATGTTGCGATGCTAGATAAATCCCAATTATTCAA
The DNA here is from genome assembly GCF_046742065.1 of Oratosquilla oratoria. Taxonomy (NCBI): domain Eukaryota; kingdom Metazoa; phylum Arthropoda; class Malacostraca; order Stomatopoda; family Squillidae; genus Oratosquilla; species Oratosquilla oratoria. The sequence continues at coordinate 85,128,496 of NC_134783.1, forward strand.
TTCAATTCTGTGTATTCTGTATTTCCTTGGCATAGTTTCACCATTTCCTGTTTATTTTTAAGTTTACCATTCTCATACCATATCTATTGAAAAGTTTGCTCTTTGTATTTTTCTATAATGTCTTTTTCATAGTTTCTTTTTCCTCTCTTTGCACTTTTACATACTCATTTCTATAGTTTATATATATTTGCCATTTTCCAGGTTTTTTATCTTTTCTCCATCTTTTCCAAGCTTTGTCTCTTCTATCTTTTGCCTCACTGCATCTTCTATTGAAACAGCATTTAACATACACCCTCTCTTGTTTCTGTCTTGGTATGTAGCTATTCACTCCTTCATTGTAGATATCTATCAAGATCTCCCCATTCCTCTTCCACTTTTGTCGTCTCTTCCATGTAGAATTTTTCCCAATTTGCATTTTGTAAGAATTTTTTAAGTTTTCCAAAGTCCCTTTTGTTGTACATCAATCTTCCTTTTCTGTACTTTTCATTTCTCTCCATATATATTTCTTCTTTTTGTTCAGTCTCTATAAGTATATGGTCATTCTTCCCAAATGGTGTCTTTTATTCAATTTTATCCTCAATTTCCGGTTCTGTTGTAAATATTAAATCCAGTCTCAACTGTTCTTCATTACATCTGTATCTGGTGTTTTCATTGACCCATTGTGTCATTGTATATATGAGGAAGTGATTGTGCCCATGGTACTGTATACAGAAGATATTTGGAATTTGAAGTATGGTAATGTTACAAGGATGCATAGAACAACAAATTTGGAATTTGAAGTATGGTAGATGTTACAAGGATGCATAGAACAACAAATTTGGAGGTGAGGCAGAGACCAGAGGTGGAAAGAAAGCTGCTGGATTGGGTAAATCAAAGTGCTGAGACTGTTTGAGCATATGGAAAAAAAAGAGTGAGGTAAGGCTAGCAAAATGAGTGTGGAAAGCATAGTTGAGGTGAACTTGAGAAGAAATACAAGAGTGAGGTGGATGGATGGAGTGAAAGGGGCATTGGATGCAAGAAGAATGCCTGTCAAGTAAGGAAGAGAGCATGCAGAAGATAGGACTGAATGTAGAATGGTTGTAAATGGAAGAGGAATTTACAAGGTTTGAAGGGATGTTTTACTTATCTACTTCATGAATTATTTCAAATGAATAATGAGAAGGTGTTGTCATGTAATGAGCCAGTGAGGGTAAACCAGCTCTGGTTGTTATGCCCTCCTCTGGAAGTGCTGTCATTACATTGCCCTTTGCAAGAGGGATAATCTTCCTACAAGGTGCTAAGGTGAGAAGGGTGATTAATGGGTGTTGGGTGGGTGTACTTTTTTGATGTGTGTATTTACCTAGTTGTAAATACACACATCAAAAGGTCTTTTCCACTTTTGTCTCTTCCATGTAGAATTTTTCCCAGTTTGCATTTTGAAAGAATTTAAGTTTTCGAAAGTCCCTTTTGTTATACATCAATCTTCCTTTTCTGTACTTTTGATGTGTATTTTATCTAGTTGTATTTTACAGGTAGGGGAACTATGCTCGTGGTGTCCTGTCTTCATATATCATTTTATCTAGACTTTTTAAATTCATGTATCATTTTTGCACACACCACATTTTCATCTAACTTGTTCCAAACGTCTATTACCCTGTGAGGGAAGCTGTTCTTTTTCAGGTCTCTTCTGTAACTGTCTCTCTTGATTTTCTTTCCGTGTCCTCTTGTATCTCTACTATCCCATTTTATTAGATCCTCTCTATCAATAGTTTCTATGCCTTTCATGATTCTATAAATAGTTATCAAGTCTCCTCTCTCTCTTCTTTGCTCTAATGTCTGTAGCTCAAGTTTTGCTAGTCTCTCCTCATATGATAGTTCTGAGTGTTGGTGCCAATTTCGTAATTGCTCTTTGTATTCTTTCAAGTTTTGTTATACATTTTTTGTACTTGGTGACCATGTCATTGCTGCATACTCCAATCTTGGTCTTATCAAAGTGACTAGTATTTTCTTCACCATTTCTTCGTTCAGGTATGTAAATGCCACTTTGATTGTTCTTATTAAATTATAAGTTTCTCCAAAAATCTTGTTTATATGTTTCTCAGGGGACATATTATTCATAATAATGACTCCCAGGTCCTTCTCATTTTCTACTTTTTTAATTTCTTCCTCTCCCAATGTATATGATCCCACTATTCTTTTTTTGCTTCTTCCAAATTCCATTATACTACACTTCTTAATATTGAATTCCATCTCCCACTTCCTACTCCATTCCCATACTTTATTGAGATCACTCTGCAGCGACTCACAATCTTCTACAGTGTTCACTTTTTTCAACAATTTTGCATTGTCCACAAAGAAGCTCATATAACTTTCAATTCTTTTATCCATATCATTAATATATATATATATAGCAAACATTATTGGGGCCAGAACTGTTCCTTGTTGAACTCCACTAATCACTTCATCCCAATTAGAGTATTTGTCTCTTATCACCACTCATTTTTCTTTCATGCAAGAAGTCTTCCATCTACTTCAGCAGTTTCTAATTTCTTTAGCAATTTCTTATGTGGCACCTTATCAAAAACTTTTTTCAGGTTTAGAAATGCACAATCAGCCCATCCATCTCTTTCTTGTATTACATCTATTAGCCTTCAATAGAAACGCGTTAAGTTTGTGATGCATGATCATCCTTGTCTAAATCCAAATTGCCTTGGATTTACATTGTTTTTTCCAAATGCCTTACCCATCTAATTTTCATAATTCTTTCACAAATTTTAGCTGTCATACTTGTAAGAGAGACTGGTCTGTAGTTAGTAGGGTCTTCCTTGTTTCCCCCATTATATATTGGTACTATATTTGCTCTTTTCCAATCTTCTGGAACTTTTCCTTCTTTCAATGAACTGCTTAATAGGCTATGTATTTTGTCTGTTAGTTCATTTTTTAAAAAACCAGTTTGCCATTTCATCCTGTCCATGCAATTTCCTGACATCTAGATTACTCAAGTGATTCATTATTTCTTTCCTTGATAGGGGGGACTTTCTCCTCCCATTGAACATCTCTTAAGTTGTACGTTCTCCCTCGTAAACACCGATTTAAAATGCTTGTTCATAATTTCTACCATTTCTATTTCCGCTGTGTATTCAACTCCTTGTCGTAGTTTCTCTAATTTTTATTTGTTTTTCAGTTTGTTGTTTACAAATCTGTAAAATAGATTTGGTTGATCTTTACATTTTTCTTTGACATCTTTTTTGTATTTTCTCTTTTCTTCTCTGCACACTTGTACATATTGATTTCTATAACTAGTATATATTTTCCATTTTTCAGGTCTTTTGTCTTTCTTACATTTTATTCAAGCCTTATCCCTTTTGTCTTTTAACTCGCTACATCTTTTGTTGTAACAACACTTTACGTATCCTTTTTCTTGTTTTTGTCTTGGAACATACTTTTCCACTCCTTTATAAATTTTTGTCAAAATATTCCATTTCTCTTCTACTGTTGTTTCCTCCTTGGGTATCCTTTCCCAGTCTGCTTTTTTAAAGAATTCTCTTATTTTATCAACATTTGTTTTTCTATACATCAATCTTCCGTTTCTATATTGTTTGTTTTTTCCCATGTATTTTTCCTCATTTAGTTCCAGTTCAACCAGTATGTGGTCACTTTTACTTAGTGGCATCTTATATTCAATCTTGTCCACTATTTCAGGTTCTGATGTGATTATTAGGTCCAGTCTCAATGGTTCTTTATTTCTATACCTAGTATTCTCTTGTATCCATTGCATCATTGTAGGTTCTATAATCATAACAAGTAGTACATTTCCCCATAGGTCATCTCCACTCTTCACTGTCATCTCTTCCCAGCAGATTTCTTTACAATTAAAGTCACCCATTATAACTATTCTTCCTCCATCTTCCATTATCTTATTTAGTGTTATCCATGTGTCTTCTAACATATTTTTGTGTTCTCTCTCTTCCCATGAAGCCGTTTTAGGAGGCACATAATTTACCACAAACTTCCTGCTCTTCCCATCCTTGTTCTCCACTTCCATCATAATCATCTCATCTCTATTTTTTCCATATGTGACATTCCTCACATTTATATCCTTCTTAGTCGGGAAGATAACTCCATCCCCTTGTTTTACCTCTCTGTTTCTAATCCAATAATTATATGCACCATGTCATACACTGTTGGGTGGTAGTGGATCTTTCAATTTTGTCTCTACAATTCCCATTATGTCTGGTGCTTTTTCCATCAGGTAATCATTCAGTTCGTTCAAGCCTGTTATTAAGCCATCTATATTTGTGTAAGACACTTTTAATTTTCTGCTACTTCCATCATGTTTTCTGTTTCCCTTCTCTTTTTCTCTGCCAAGAACCATTTCCTCACTCTCATATCCACTACTCTCCAATAGAATTTCTCTTTTTCTGACTCTGTTCTCGTTTTTTCCTTAACTTCGAGTCTTTTTGTTTTCTCATCCTCTCTTTCCTCTTTATTGATCTCTCTTTTTATCCATACCTGTTTATACTGATCACTTTTTGCTAGTTTCCCTGTTTTTGCTAAGATATTCTCTGCTGTCGTTTGTGACCTGAATTTAACCTTAATTGGTCTGGTGTTATCTGTATTGTATTTCCCTAGCCTATATATTTCTTCAATTTCTTTTCCTGTTTCTTGTTCATCCTCTTGAACTACTTCTAATATCTTGTTTACTTTTTCCCTCTCCTCATTTACTCCTGTAGTCCTATTTGGATTATGCTTCTCTTCCATCCTTAATATAATTATACATTTCTTTTTATCTGCTAAGTCTCTTACTATATTCTCCTTCTCCCTCATCATTTTAATAACTGTGTCCTTTGTTCTTTCATCTGTTGGTTTACTATTTCTCTAAATTCAGTTTTGTTGTTCTCTTGGACTTTTCTCCAACCCTGCACCTCTTTTGCTATGGACTCTTTATTTTCTTTATTATTATACTTTAATTCCTCATTCTCATCCTTTACTTCTCTTAACTGTCTTTTTAATTCTTCCATTTTATTTAGGTTTTGGTTCTCCTTCTTTAGTTCTTCCAATTTATCAACTCTTTGTGTAATCCATGTAAGTTGACTGAAACTAACCTCCCACTGTTTGTTCATGTTCTCTAGTTTTTCCTCAAGACTTGCTAATTGGGGGAGGGTGTCATCTCCTCCCTCATTAAATCTATGGAAATAGTTATCTTCACCTTCCATTGCACTGCTCTTATCTATATTTCTAATTTCTACATTTTTACTAATGTCTTCGTCTTTATGACTATGGTCTGCACATCTCTTGTTGACATTCCTTCTGACTTCTAGGGCCCGTTCGTCCTCTTACTCATTTCCTTCCATTTTCCTCAGTAATCCCTCCCTTTCTCCTTTTTCTTCACCTTCCCACTACACCACAAGCTTTCCCCTTCCATACTAATACAACAAAGGTACTCCCTCATCGTTGAGATCCACGAAATTTTATGTTTTCCTGGAGTTCCAAACTTCATTGTCACTTCGACTGTAGTGTGTGTATGAACACATGTGAACAGAGAACTCAAACATTTTGATAATTTCCTTTTTGTCATTTGTTAGTCTCATATAATATACAGTATGTTGAAAGATAGAGCAATTTAATTTCTACACATTTTCTTTTATTAGTTCTGTAATCTTGCTCTTACAGAGAAAAGCCAGGGGATGAGGAGTGGACTAAGCTAAACAATATGAAGATGCCATTGCTTCTAAACTATTCACAGTGCCAGCTGCTTCAGGGAGAAAATTATGCTGTTATTGAACATTGTTCCACAGTCTTGCAACATGAATCTGGTAAGACATTGGATGCACAAGTATGGAGACTCATAAAACTAATTCATATATATATATATATATATTTATATATATATATATGTATTTGTGTGTGTGTGTGTGTGTATATATACTGACAGATGGTAGAATATGTATTTACCTAGTAGTACATGGGAAGGTGAGTTATGCTTTTAGTGACTTGTCTTTGTTCTTAAATTCTTGTATGGTGTTTATACACACTTTTTTTCATATCTCTTCTATAACTATCCTTTATGAGTTCCTTTTCATGTCCCCTTGTTTTTCTTTTATTCCACTTTAATAAGTCTCCTATGTGAATTTTTGTAAGTGCATATGGGCCTGGTAGTGAGAAAAGTGTAGAGGAAAGGGAGGCTTTTTGGATAGATTTATATGAGTGCATAGAGGGTTTAGGGAGGAACATCAATGTAGTAGTATTGGGAGACCTCAATGCTAGGGTAGGAAATGAACCAATTGACAGAGTGGCTGGGAAATGTGGAGTTTCAGGAAAGAATGTTAGTGGAGAGTTGATGGTGGAGATGTGTCTAGAAAGAGAGTTGATGATAGCAAATACAGTGTTTCAGAAGAAAGTCAAGCATAAGCACACATGGGTGAGGGTGGTGGTTGGAAGGGTTGTAGATAGAGTGTTAACCCCTTCCATACGGTGCCGCACACGTAAGCGTCATGGGGAGCGAGTGTATTCGCGAGGCTGCCATATCGGCGTCTTGATTATATTTATTGTAGTTGCCCCTCCATAATGACATTCTTTCTAATTCTTTTGTAATCGCATTTTCTATGGTTATCAAAATTCACGGGTGAAGAGAGAACGATCGATATAAGCGGTGACTATATTTTATGATGCGAGTATTATTACGACACGTCGTACGGCTGGCATTGGTTGCTGCCACCGAGATCTAAGTCCATGACGCCTACGTGTGCGGCACCGTATGGAAGGGGTTAATGGATTATGTAGTGGTAGATAGGAATATAATAGGAAGAGTTAAGGATATACGTGTTCTAAGGGGAGAGAGTGGGGGAATATCAGATAATTTTTTGGTGGAAGGTAAGTTGAGAGTGGAGGATAGATGGAGAAAGAGGAATAAGACAAAAAGTTGGGAGGTGCTTAGAGTGAACTCTTTAAATGAAAAGGAAAAGGAGAAGGATTACAAGAAGAAGCTGAGAGAGGAGTGGAAGGGAGTGAAAGATAGAATAAAACTAGGAGTGGAGAAGGAATGGGGATGGTTCAAGTAGGGAGTCACAAAGTGTGCAAAGATGGTGTGTGGAACAAGAAGGACGGGAGGAAATAAAAGAAGGTTGTAGAAGAGAAGAAGCCAGTTTTCACAGATTGGTTACAAAATAGGACAAGGGAGTCGTATGAGAGGTACAAAGAAAAGAGAAGTAAAGCACAAGGTAATGGGGGCAAAGAGGAAAGTAGATGTGAAATGCGGTAAGAGTATGATAGAAAATTTTGAAAGTAATAAAAAGATGTTTTGGAAAGAAATTAAGAGAGGAAGAGGAAGCAAATCAAGTAGAGAAGAAAAGGTAAAAGGTGCAGATGGAGAGATGATAATGGAAGAGAAGGCAGTAAGAGGAAGACGGGAAGAGTATTTTATGGAGTTACTAAATGTGAAGGAGGATAGGGAGGAAAAGATAGTTGTAGTGGAAAGTGCTAAGAAAATGACCATGATGAGTGAGGAAAATGGAGGAGAAATAAGGAAGGATGAAGTGAAGGCAGTTGTTAACCCCTTCCATACGGTGCCGCACACGTAGGCGTCATGGGGAGCGAGTGTATTCGCGAGGCTGCCATATCGGCGTCTTGATTATATTTATTGTAGTCGCCCCTCCATAATGACATTCTTTCTAATTCTTTTGTAATCGCATTTTCTATGGTTATCAAAATTCACGGGTGAAGAGAGAACGATCGATATAAGCGGTGACTATATTTTATGATGCGAGTATTATTACGACACGTCGTACAGCTGGCATTGGCTGCTGCCACCGAGATCTAAGTCCATGACGCCTACGTGTGCGGCACCGTATGGAAGGGGTTAAGATGATGAGAGCAGGTAAGGCACCTGGTCTGGATGGATGCCATCCAGAATGTCTAAAAAAAAAAAAAGGAGGTTCAGTGATGGTGGACTGGCTGGTGATGTTATTTAATGTTTCTCTACAAGAGAGTAGAGTGCCGGAGGACTGGAGGAGTGCCTGTATAGTTCCACTTTACAAGGGAAAAAGGGACAAGTGTGAGTGTAGTAGTTTCAGAGGGATTAGCTTGTTGAGTATAGTTGGAAAGACTTATGGGAGGATCTTGATTGAGAGAATTAGGAGAGGAACAGAGGGAGTAATTGGTGAGGAACAGTGTGGATTTAGGACAGGTAGAGGTTGTATAGATCAGGTTTTTGTGGTAAGACAGATATGTGAGAAAGCTATAGGAAAGGGTAAGGATTTTTTTGGGCCTTTATGGATCTGGAAAAGGCTTATGACAGGGTAGACAGGAAGGCAGATATACGGGATAGGATGAAAGCTTTTAGGAGCTGTCAGGAGTTTTTATGAGAGTAGTAGAGCATGTGTCAGGATTAGAAATGGAGAGAGTGAGTGGTTCGAGGTAAAGGTGGGACTTCGTCAGGGATGTGTTATATTGCCCTGGCTGTTCAACTTATACATGGATGGGGTGGTGCAAGAGGTGAATGCTAGGGTACTGGGTCAGGGATTGGAGATGGTTAAACAAAATGGAGAAAAGTGGGAGGTGAGCCAGCTGTTGTTTGCATACGACACTGCGCTTGTAGCAGGATTAGAGGAGGGACTGAGGAAGTTGGTGATAGAGTTTGGGAGAGTGTGTGAAAGAAGAAAGTTGAAGATAAATGTGGTTAAAAGTAAGGTGATGAGATGTGCAAGGGGTGAAAGTGGCAGCAGACTGGAAGTGAGCATTAAAGGAGAGCAATTGGAGGAAGTGGATAGTTTTAGATTCTTGGGTGCGAATGTGGCAGGAAAGGGAGTGGAGGTGGAGGTAGAATGTAGATTGAGAGAAGCAAGTAAATGCCTTGGTGGATTAAAAAGTGCAATAAGAAATAGACATTTGGGAATGGATGCTAAGAGGAGATTGTATGAAGGAGTGATTGAGCCAACAGCACTATATGGGGCAGAAACATGGAACATAAGAGAGGAAGAGAGGAGTTTGAATGTGTTTGAGATGAGGTGTCTGAGAAGTATGATGGGGGTTACTAGGCTGGATAGTGTGAAAAATTAGGAGGTGAGGAGGAGAACAGGGGTGGTAAGGGAGCTGGGAGATAGGGTGGATGAAAGAGTATTGTGATGGTTTGGACACATGGAAAGAATGAATGAAGAAAGACTAGTAAAAGAGGTATGGAAGGCAAATGTGGTGGGAGTGAACACGAGGGAGGGGGTGTCCTAGGATGAGATGGATGGATGGGGTGAAGGGGGCTTTGGGGAAGAGGGGAATGTCTGTTGAGGAAGGACAGAAGACAGGAGTGAATGGAAGATGGTTGCGTGTGGATAATGTTGTGGTGCATGAGGTGGAGTGGGGGGGGGGGGGTTAGGTAGTATGTGTGAGAAAAATTTGACACGGCCCGAAGGGATTTCTCCCCTTCTTTTCTACATAAGGGGACAGAGAGAGGGGGTTGCCGATTTAATGAAGCGGCCTTGCTGTGGATGTGTTGTGTCTTGCGACATTGCCTCTGACCCAGGGCAGTGGACAAGATGCAGGGATGACCCATCATCCAGGAGGTGACACTCTGCTTGTAGCAGGTTCAGAGGAGGGATTGAGGAAGTTAGTGACATTGTTTGGGAAGGCGGAAAGAAGGAAGTTGAAGATGAATGTGGGTAAAAGTAAAGTGATGAGATGTACAAAGGGAGAAAGGGGCAGCAGACTAGAAGTGAGTGTAAGGGAGAGAGACTGGAGGAAGTGGATGGTTTTAAATACTTGAATGTGAATGTGGCAGGAAAGGGAGGAGTGGAGGTGGAGGTAGTATGTAGATTGAGAGAAGCGAGTAAATGCCTTCGGGGATTAAAAAGTGTAATGAGAAATAAACATTTGGGAATGGATGCCTAGAGGAGATTGTATGAAGGAGTGATTGTGCCAACAGCACTATATGGGGCAGAAACATGGAACATAAGAGAGGGAGAGAGGAGTTTGAATATGTTTGAGATAAGGTGCCCGAGAAGTATGGTAGGGGTTACTAGGCTGAATAGAATGAGAAACAAGGAGGTGAGGAGGAGAACAGTGGTGGAAAGGGAGTTGGGAGATAGAGTTGAAAGAGTACTGGGATGGTTTGGACACATGGAAAGAATGAGTGAAGAAAGATTAATAAAAGATGTGTGGAAAGCAGAGGTAGGAGTGAACATGGAGGGTGACCAAGGATGAGATGGATGGATAGGGTAAAAGGGGCATTGGGAAAGAGGGGAATGTCTGTTGAGGAAGGATGGGAGAAGATAGAAGGTAGGGGTGAATGGAGAATGGTTGTGTATGGATGACACTGTGATGCATGAAAGGAAATGGGTGGGGGATGGGTGAAGGAATGTGTGTGAAAAATAAATTGATGCAGCCCAAAGGGATTTCTTCCCATCTCCATTTCTGCATGAAGGGATGGAGAGGGAGGGGGTCACCAATTTAATGAAACAGCCTTGCTGTGGATGTGCTGTGTCTTGCAACACTGCTTCTGACCCAGGGTAGTGGGTGAGATACAGGGATGACCCATCATCCAATGAGAGCCATGATAAGAGGGAGGAAGAGGGGTGGATGGGAATGGAGTATGCAGGGATGGAATGGGTGGCAGTGGATTTTATACCTTTATTTTTTGGCTACCTCCCTTGTAAAGGGGGAAAAGCATTTGGTATATGTATGTTGTCTCAATATTGATATGCATTTGTAAAATTAATATTTATTTGTGGTTTTATTCATCTTTAACCAGAGAATGTGAAAGCATTATACCGGCGAGGTCGTGCTTACATCAATGTATGGAGTCCCAAAGAAGCTCGAGAAGACCTGGAAAAGGCAGCCAGGTGTGACCCTAGTCTTGCCCCAGCCTGTAAGAAACTCTTGGATGAATTACAATATATGGAAAAGAAAAAGGATTCTGAGGATAAAGATAAATTCAGCAAACTGTTTTCCTGAAGACTGGGCCACAATCCTATTGTCTATGCCTATTATATATTTTCCACAGTGCCTGTATATTTAATGTCATGAGATAACAAATAAGATTTTCATGAATTCCATAGGCACTACTTACCAGCATTTTACTTCTAATTTTAATCAGATATTGTATCCATGAATTCCTTTGTTAGTCATATTTGTGGATCATGTCAACATGTATTTAAGATATAAGAAGGTGAAGACATAACTTTAGTTGCAAGCTATTTATTTCATTTATTTATTTCTTATTCTTTTCTATAATGGATTTCCTTGTGTAGAGAATTGTCATTTATGTACAATGGGCTCATGACGTCCATGTAGCTCAGGATACATTAGTCACTTTTTCTGCATGATGCCCAATTCATATCTGCACTTGTTATTCACAACATCCTTACATTTTTATATTGGCAGCCATCATCATAATATCATATTTGAAGACACAAAGTATACGTGTTTTTTGCTTTGAATTAACAATTGACAACAGGCTTTAGTAACACATTATTTAGCTAATAAATATTGGTAAGTAACCAGATTATGTGTCTAATTCTTTTAGTACTAGTATGCTTATAGGCTGGAGAAAGTGGACAGTTTTAAGTATTTGAGGTCACATGTGGCAGGAAATGGAGGAGTAGGGGTGGAATTAGATTGCAGATAGAGAGAAGCAAGTAAATGTCTTGGGGGATTGAAAAGTGTCATGAAAAATAATCTGGGAATGGATGCAAAGAGAAGATTGTATGAAGGGGTCATTATGCTAATGACACTGTATGGGGCAGAGACTAGGAATTTAAGAAACAGAAAGGAAAAGTTTAAATATGTTTGAGATAGTGTCTGAGATTTTTTTTTTTTTTTTTTTTTTTTTTGGGGGGGGGTGGAAAAGAGATAACAGATAGGGCTAATGAAAGCTCATCGGGATGGTTTTGACACATGGAAAAAAATGAGTGAAGAAAGATTAGCAAAAGAGGTGGATGAAGTGATGAAATGGATGGGATGAAAGGGGTTTTAAGCAAGAGGGGAATGTCTGTTTAGCAAGGAAGGGGATAGGGGTGAGTGGAAAATGGTTGTATTTAGATGATACTTTGATGTAGCAGGAAAGGATATTCTCCCTGTTCTCATTCTTTTCTTAGTCTGTCAGACAAGAAAGGGAGGGTGGGAAGTGGTGGGTGGTTGTGTGTGGATGATATTTTGACACAGCCCAAAGAGATTCTTTTCCATTTTCTGTATTTTCTGCATGAGGGGACAGAGAGAGGTGATCACCAATTAAGTGAAGTGGCCTTGTTGTAGATGTGCTATGTCTTGCTGCATTGTTTCTGACTTGGGCAGTAGGCAGGAGACAGGGATGACACTTCATCCATGAGAAACTAAGATGAGAGGGAAACAAGGATGGTGGAATGGTTGGGAATGAATGTGTGCCTTTGACTTGCCAGCCTCATTTATAAGGGGAAAGAAGCCTTTGGTATATATATAGATATATAGAATATGGCTATACATTTTCCCTAGTTTCCGTATGTTTTGTACACAGCCATCCCAAAATATTGTGAAAAGTAATTCATTTAAAACTTCAGATAGAAATGAAAATTTTACAGTACATGTGCTTACATTGATGCCTACTTATCACTCATAAAGGAACACAAAGTGAGCAATAATTTGGGTTTAAAAAATGTAAATATAAATGTAAGTGAATTGCTCAATCTTTTGGAATCATTGAATGTGAAAAAAAAAAAATCAGGAACTGACAGGATACTTAAACAATGTAGGGAACTATTGACAGACAATATTGTCTTATTGTTAGTTCATTAAAAGAACTAATCATAGAATTGGACAAATTCACCACACTAACAATCCCTAAACAACAACACAGTAATTCTTTCCTGAGTGACCACTGGCCAATACTGGTTACTTGACAGTTGTGAGTCTTTTGCAAGAAACTTGGGGCAAGAGACTAGCTGACTCTTGGAGTGCTTGCATTGTGACCTGAGTGTTAAGAGGTGGCATTCTAAATGTTTGAGTGTGCTGCAACATTATATACATAATATAAAATTCTCTCCTCTCTCTCTTCTCACTCCTTTCTCTCTCCTCACACACTCCTTTCTCTTTTCTCTCTCCTTTCTCACTTTTCTCTCCTTTCTCTCTTCTCTCTCCTTTCTTCTCATTCCTTTCTCTCTTCTTACTCCTTTCTCTTTTCTCTCTCCTTTCTCTTTTCTCTCTCCTTTCTCTTTTCTCTCTCCTTTCCTTTCTCTCTCTCTCTCTTCTCTCTCCTTTCTCTTTCCTTTCTCTCCTCTCTCTCTCTCTCTCTCTCTCTCTCTCTCTCTCTCTCTCTCTCCCTCTCCCTCTTCATCTCTCCATTTCTCCATCTTTCCATCTAATTAGCTGTACTTGCATTATGTGCTGGGGGCTGGGAAGAATGAATGAGATTAACCTCTTCAATACTGATGTGCAGTGATGCATCACAATATGTGTATTACAAAATATAAAGTTACTGCTGTTATACTTGTTCTCTTTCACCCAGAATAAATATAACATCACAGAAAATATGACCAAGCCCTGTTCACAGAACACGGGGGTCGCTCAGCTTCAACTACAAAATAAACATAATCAGGAAGCTGATGCCAGCATCCTCATATATGCCGCACATACATAGGCATCATCGTATTCAAGAGGTTAAGGGGTTTTGCATAGAACTGTGTGCCAGTCATTTTCATACACTGCTCCATGGAGAGGATTTTGGCTTCTATGTAGATGTTTCATTTGGGTGGCTTTATTGCATTATGTTATTATTTATAATGCTTTGTTTTGTATAGTGAATAGGGTGTCTTTGTTTTGCTGATTGTTGGGAATCATGCTGTGAGACATAGTTAACTGTGGTTCTTTTGAGTTCTTTGTAAACTCAAATTAGTTTCTTTTTGCTACTGATCTTAATATGTTTCTTGGAACAGCAAAGGGGAGAGGATTGGAAGACATGGAAAAAGACATAAAGGTACTTAATACCATAGAATGCTGGTGAGAGTGGTAGTAGATAAAGATAATTCTGTTATTGTGGTAGAATGGAAAGAGGACCATGTACCAGCAAGAACAGAAAAAGAAAAAAAATGTTGAAACTAAAAGAAAATAAGAAAATGTACAAGTAATGGAAATTGAGGAAGGCATTCATGAAGAATAGAAGTACCATAGAAGTTCTGTCTTTCAGCACTTTCTGGACCAAATAGGTGCCAAAACACTGAATTTGCTGAAACATTGGGCAGTTTTCAAAATGTGATTGTTTTAAACTATTAGCAATGAGTAATTAAGTAGCAATATATTATGTATTTATTTAATTAAAGAAATTTCAAACCAACTCAAAGGTGTATTTATGATGTATGGAAGATCATACGTAGGGCTGTTCCTAGTACAGGTAAGTGCACAGTATTCCAGAATCAACTAACTAAATGATTATCTAGAAACAGGAAAACCTGATATCATGGGCATAGTAGAGACAAAATTGAAAGGACTGTTATCAACAAACATAGTGGGATATGGTCTATATAACCACTGGGCAAAAAATAGAACTGAAAAGTAAGGAGGAGGTGTCATGATATTGACCAAAAAAATATTTAAATGTGACAAAGATTATTAAAGGCCAAGACAATGTAGAAGTAATTATGATTAAAATTGCAAATAAAAAGATGAAAAGCAGAAAATTTGTAGCAGTGTATGCACCACCAAAAACCCATGCGTGGTCGGACAGCAAACATTCCAACTTATTGGAAGAAACAATGAAGGTTGCTAAACGAGTTACTGAAAGAGGGTGGAAACATAGTAATCATGGGCGATTTCAATGCAAAAGACATAATTTGGGAAGAAATGATAGTTAAAAGGGGAGATAAACTTTGGAGCAATATGACCATCGAATACACCCTAACGCAATGGGTTAAGGAAAATGATAGATATAGAAACAATGAGGAACCATCGAAACTAGACTTAATATCAACTTCTGAACCAGATATTGTGAACAAAATGGAGTATAAAACACCAATTGGAAAAAGTGACCATATACTAATAGAGTTTGAATTAAAAGAACAGAACAACATAAATAGGAATGATAAACATAGAGAAGGAAGATTTATGTACAACAAAATGGACTTTGTAAAACTAAGGAAATTTTTCCAAAACACAAATTGAGATAAGTTCTCTAAAGAGGAAACACAGATAGAAGACAAATGGAACATATTCAAAGAAAAGTACAAAGAAGGAATTGACAAATATGTACCAAAAAAGAAACAAAAAGAGATTTATATAAAATGTTGGTTCAACAAAAGATGCAGTGAGGCTAAAGCCAGGAGAGACAAAGCCTGGAAAAAATGGAAAAAAGACAGAAAAACATCTAAATGGCAAACATACACTAAACTTTGGAATGAATATGTAAATATACGCAGGAAAGAAAAAAGGGAATATGAAATAAATATCATAGACAAATGTAAGGATCAACCAAAACTCTTACAGATATATAAATGACAAACTAAAGGATAAGCATGATATAGTAAAACTGTATGAAGGAGATAAAGAATACATAGATGACACAGAGATGGCAGAAGTTATGATCAAACATTTCAGGTCTGTTTTTACAATTGAGAGCTCACAATTCTGGGATGGACAACAAGAAAGATCACCCATGATGAAAGAAATAAAAATAACACAAATTTAAATAAGAGATTAAATAAGAAGCCTAGATGTCAGAAAGTCACACGGACCAGATGGAATTGCAAATTGTATACTAAAAGAGTGTATATATGAACTGACAGACAAACTATACAAGATAATAGACTTCTCACTCAAAGAGGGAAAGGTACCACAAGATTGGAAAGATGCAAACATAGTACCAATACATAAAGGAGGAAATAGGGAAGATCCTACTAACTTCAGACCGGTGTCCCTCACAAGTAAAGTAGCAAAAATATGCGAAAAGGTCATCAGGAACAAATGGACCAAACACTTGGAAGATAACAAAATAATAAACCCCAAACAATTTGGTTTTAGAAGTGGAAGATCGTCCACCACAAACCTGATCTGCTTTTACTCAACACTAATTGAGATAATACAAGAAAGGGATGGATGGGCAAACTGCGCCTTCTTGGATTTGCAGAAAACATTTGACAAGGTACCACATAAAAAATTAATAAGTAAAATTGAAAAAATAGGAGGAATTCAAGGGGAACTGTTGGAAAGGGTGAAGGATTTCTTAACTTGTACAAAAATGAGAGTGGTACTTAGAGACAAAAATTTGAAATGGGAAGATGTAAAAAGTGGCATCCCCCAAGGCTCTTTTTTGGCTCCTTTAATGTTTGCCATATACATAAATGATATGGATGAAGAAGTAAATTGTTACATGAACTTTTTTAGTGATGATGCCAAATTACTCAAGAGAGTGAGAACAGAAGGAGATTGCAGATTGCTGCAACATGACCTGGATAAAGTATAGGAATGGAGCTGGAGACACAAGATGAACTTCAACATCAAGAAATGTAGCATAATGGAATTTGGAAGAGGTAAAAATAGAGTCTCAGGGAAATTTACGATTGGAAACAAAGAAGTCAAAAAAGTAAACTCATAGAGGGACCTAGGAGTAATCATCACTAGTGAGTTGACACCTAACATACATGTAAATAAATTGTTTGGAGAGACTTTCAACTTATTAAGATCAATGAAAGTGGCCTTTCATTACATGGATGAGGAGATGGTAGAATTTTGAGAAATCAGTGCACAGCAAAGCACAGCACATCCACAGCAGGGTAAGAAATCTAAAGGGGGTTTACACCTCAGTTTTAAAGTCCAATTTTACTGATGTATTTTCATTTCCATACATGTTGGTTCTTTTACCCACGGGGGCATTATGCTATTCATTGCTATATTCAACACTATATTGCATCATGATTTCTCACTCACATCTGTTTTCCACTCCTATTTCATTTCTCCACAATCAAAATAAATACCTCGTGAGTTGTATCTTTGCTCCTTTTCAATATATTTCTTTAATTGTTATCAATTATGTTCTGCCTCATTATATGTTCATTTCTTTGGTGGGATATATGCCAAAGTGAGTACCTCTTATCCACCTCCCTCCATTACAATTTTCATGTTCATTACTTTTGTGCTTTCTCCTATTAACACTTTTTTTTCAACTTTTTTTTTATACTATTACCAGTTGTTGTTTGCTGACGACACTGTGCTTCTAGCATGATCAGAGGAGGGATTAAGGAAGATAGTGATGGAGTCAGGGAAGGTATGCGAAAGAAGTTGAAAATAAATGTGGATAAAAGGAAGGTGATGAGATGTACAAGGGGAAAGAATGGAAGCAAATTGGAAGTGAGTATTAAATGAGAGAGGCTGGAGGAAGTGGATAGCTTTAGATACTTGGGGGTGAATGTGGCAGGAAAGGGAGGAGTGGAGGTGAAAGTAGAATGTAGATTGAGAAAAGCAAGTAAATGCCTTGGGAAATTAAAAATGTAATGAGAAATAGACATTTGGGAATGGATACTAAGAGGAGATTGTATGAAGAGGTGACTATGTCAACAGAACTGTATGGGGCAGAAACATGGAACATAAGAGAGGAAGAGCTTGAATGTGTTTGAGATGAAATAACTGAGAAGTATGGTATGGGTTACTAGGCTGGATAGAACAAAAAATGAGGCGAGGAGGAGAGTGGGGGTGGAAAGAGAGTTGGGAGATAGAGTTGATGAAAGAGTATTGGGATGGTTTGGACACGGGAAAGAATGAGTGAGGAATGATTAGTAAAAAAGGTGTGGAAGGCAGAGGTAGAGGAAGTGAACATGAGGGGCCAACCAAGGATGAGATGGATGGATAGGGTAAAAGGGGCATTGGGAAAGAGGGGTAATGTCCATTGAGGAAGGAAGGGAGCAGACAGAAGATAGGAGTGAATGGAGAATGGTTATACTGTATATTGATGATGCTGTGATGCATGGAAGGGAGTTGGTGGGGGATGGGGGGCAAGAGAGTATGTGTGAATGGTATTTTGACACAGCCTGAAGGGATTTCTCCCCGTCTTCCCTTTTTCTGCATGAGGGGATAGAGAGGGGGGTTGCCGATTAAATGAAGCAGCCTTGCTGTGGACGTGCTGTGTCTTTCTGCATGGCTTCTGACCCAGGGTAGTGGGCGAGATGCAGGATAACCCATCATCTAGGTGGAGCCAAGAAAAAAGGGAGGGAGGGGTGGTGAATGGGAGTGAAGTATGTGGGGATGAAATGGGTAGGACTGGATTTATGCCTTTGATTTTGGCTACCTCTGTTGTATGGGGGAAAAAGCCCTTGGTGTATGTATGTTTTACCACTCTTCCCATTATTTCTCTTGTCTTTCCTCTATTTTTCCCTACCTACCTGAATGTCAATATTGCCATTGAACGTACTATTGGCAAAACACATTAATTATATCTGTTCCTTTTTCCTTTAAATACCCATTTATGTCCAAATCTTACTAAAGTCAATACATCTCTATAAGTGCAAGTTATTTCCATTTCTTCTTAATTGCTTCCCTTTCCTTTGCTCCTGCATCTTAGTTCCTCAGCTTTTGATCTATCACTCTTCAGTAAACCTCAGTTTTTCCTTAGATTTTTCTGATAGTTTTCTTATTTTTCTCTCTTTCTTCCTCTATTCCATCCCTTTTCATCCTCTCTCAAATATCCTTAACATTCTTAAACTTGTCTTTGCTTACTAATTTCCATTTCTTATTACCTCACTCACCAAGGCTTATGATTTAACCTTGATCTTTATTACTATGTACTTCCTTGAAAATATCTGTCTAATCTAAATACAGTAGAAATTAATTTTTTGGTAATCTGTTTTGAAAAATCTGATTTCATGGCAATTAAATTAAATAATTCCATTTTGGGAATTCTTTGAATCTTCAGCTCCTTTTTTAAAAGGTAGTGAGACAACAGTTTTGAAAAGGGTGCCATTTTTGCCAGTATTATGACTACTGAGGTCAGCTGTCTGTAGTGATGTCATGGGCATAACTCCTCCCATTAGATGAACTGGTTTGCTGTATCAGTAAATGTACTTAAAGCATGTTATTTGTTGAATATCTTGATATACAGTATAACATGAAAATCACACACTACCACTATGATCAACAAGTAATGAGAAAATGTCACGAGAGACACTATTTATTTTCATAAGCTTACAAAATTTTGTCTCCTTCAAAATTATTGCCTCTCGCATCTACACACTTCTGCATGCGTCTTCCAATCCTGGAAAACCTCCTCAAAATCCTTTTTCAGTAGTCCCTTCAGGTAGCTTTCCGATGCCTCTTTCAGCTCCTCTGTTGACTGGAATGTGGTTCCCCTGAGGCTGTCTTTCATGTGTGGGAACAGGAAGAAGTTGCAAGGGGCTAGGTCACGGCTGTAGGGTGGGTGTTGTACCACTTTCATTCCCCTGTCGGCCATCCAGGTGGTCACCATAGTTGACTTGTGGTATGGGGCATTGTCCTAGTGGAACCACCATTGACCACTCCACTGCTGAGGCCTCTTTTTCCTATCATAGTGTAGATGGGTTGAACGCAAACTTTCGTGTATGTGTATGAACTCGAGCATACAGATATATAAGAAAAATTACGCTGAACTTATATCCCTCTTGATGGTGTATTGGTCTAGTCACTCGGCACTGGTAACGTTCTTGTCGCATAGGTTCGAGTCCTCGGGCGTACCACGTTACCGTTACAATTTCTGCATGCGCCTAGATGTCTTAGAATTAAAGTGCCTTGTGGTTGATAAAAATGTATCTCTTATCACTGGGACCCATTCAGTGTTGTACAAATAGTTTCCCGCGTTCGTATACTTACCAATTTACTATCATAGTGGAGATGGGTTGAATGCAAACTTTCGTGTATGTGTATGAACTCGAGCATACAGATATATAAGAAAAATGGCGCTGAATTTATATCTCTCTTGATGGTGTATTGATTTAGTCACTCGGCACTGGTAACGTTCTCGCCGCATAGGTTCGAGTCCTCGGGCGTACCACGTTACAACTTCTGCATACGCATAGATTGTGGTTGATGAAAAAATTATATATATATATGTGTGTGTGTATTTACCTAGTTGTATTTACCTAGTTGTATTTTACGGGAAGGGGAGCTATGCTCATGGTGTCCCGTCTTCATATCTCATTTTATCTAAACTATTTTTAAATTCATGTATTGTTTTTGCACACACCACTTTCTCATCTAACTTGTTCCAACTGTCTATTACTCTGTGAGGAAAGCTGTTCTTTTTCAAATCTCTTCTATAGCTGTCTTTTTTTATTTTCTTTCCGTGTCCTCTTGTATTTCTGTCATCCCATTTTATCAGATTCTCTCTATCAGTAATTTCTATGCCTTTCATGATTCTGTAAATAGCTATCAAATCTCCTCTCTCTCTTCTTTGCTCTAGTGTCTGTAGTTCAAGTTTTTCTAGTCTCTCTTCATATGATAGTTTTGAGAGTGTTGGTGCCAATTTTGTAATTGCTCTTTGTATTCTTTCAAGTTTTTTTATACATTTTTTTGTACTTGGTGACCATATCGTTGCTGCATATTCCAATCTTGGTCTTATCAGGGTGATTAGGATTTTCTTCACCATTTCTTCATCCAGGTATGTAAATGCAACTTTGATTGTTCTTATTAAATTATAAGTTTCTCCAAAAATCTTATTTATATGTTTCTCAGGTGACATATTATTCATAACAATGACTCCCAGGTCCTTCTCATTTTCTACTTTTTTTATTCCTTCTTCTCCCAATTTATATGCTCCTGTTATTCTGTTTTTGCTTTTTCCAAATTCCATTATACTACACTTTTTTGTATTGAACTCCATCTCCCACTTCCTACTCCATTCTTGTACTTTATTTAGATCTCTCTGTAGTGATTCACAATCTTCTTCAGTTTTCACTCTTTTCAGTAGTTTTGCATCATCTGCAAAGAAGCTCATATAGCTTTCAATTCCTTCATCCATATCATTAATATATATAGCAAACATTATTGGGGCCAGAACTGTTCCCTGCGGAACACCGCTTATTACTTCATCCCATTTTGAGTGCTGGTTTCTTATCACTACTCTCATTTTTCTTTCTTGCAAAAAGTCCTCCATCCAATTTAGTAGTTTGCCCTGTATTCCTCCTTTAGTTTCTAATTTCTTAAGCAACTTCTTATGTGGTACTTTGTCAAAAGCTTTCTTTAGATCTAAAAATGCACAGTCCGCCCATCCATCTCTTTCTTGTATTATATCTATTAGCCTTGAATAGAAACATATTAAATTGGTGACGCATGATCGTCCTTGTCTGAATCCAAATTGCCTTGGATTTAGTACGTTGTTTTTTTCCAAGTATTTTACCCATCTACTTTTGATAATTCTTTCACAAATTTTTGCTATTGTACTTGTTAGAGAGACTGGTCTATAGTTGTTTGGGTCTTCTTTATTTCCTCCTTTATATATAGGTACTATATTTGCTTTTTTCCAATCTTCTGGAACTTTTCCTTCTTTCAAGGAACTATTTAGTATGCTATGTATTTTGTCTGCCAGTTCATTCCTGCATTCTTTCAGTATCCAGTTTGCTATTTCATCTAGTCCATGCGATTTTCTGACATCAAGATTACTCAAGTGTGTTAATATTTCATTCTTTGTTACTTCTATTTCTTCCATAGGGGGGACTTTCTCTTTCCATTCGTTCTCTTCAGGTTGTATGTTCTCCCTTGTAAACACTGATTTAAAATGTTTGTTCATAATTTCCACCATTTCCATTTCCTCAGTGTATTCAACTCCCTCCTGTCTTAATTTCTCCAAGTCTTGTTTATTTTTCAGTTTATTGTTTACAAATCTGTAGAATAGTTTTGGTTGATCTTTACACTTTTCTATGATATCTTTTTCATATTTTCTCTTTTCCTCTCTGCACATTTGTACATATTCATTTCTATAACAGGTATATATTTTCCATTTTTCAGGTCTTCTGTCTTTTTTCCATCTGGTCCAGGCTTTGTCTCTTTTGTCTTTTAACTCCCTACAACTTTTGTTGTACCAGCATTTTACATATTATTTTTCTTGTTTTTGTCTTGGGACATACTTTTCCACTCCTTTTTTGTAAATTTTTGTCAAAATATTCCATTTCTCTTCTACTGTTGTTTCTTCTTTGTATATTTCTTCCCAGTTTTCTTGTTGAAAGAATTCTCTTATTTTATCAAAGTTTGTTTTTTCATACATCATTCTTCCTTTTCTATATTGTTCATTTCTTTTGATATATTTTTCTTCATTAAGTTCCAGTTCAATCAATATGTGGTCACTTTTACTTATTGGTGTTTTATATTCAATTTTGTCCACTATTCTAGGTTCGGATGTAATTACTAGGTCTAGTCTCAATGGCTCTTCTTCATTTCTATACCTAGTGTTCTCCTGTATCCATTGTGTCATTGTATGGTCAGTAACCATCTCAAGTAGAGCGTTTCCCCATGAGCCGTCTCCACCCTTTACTGTCATTTCTTCCCAGCAGATTTCTTTGCAATTAAAGTCGCCCATCATAACTATTTTTCCTCCCTCTTCCATTATCTTGTTTAATGTTATCTTTGTGTCCTCTAACATACTTTTATGTTCACTCTCTTCCCATGAGGCTGTTTTCGGGGGCACATAATTTATCACAAACTTTCTGCTCTTCTTATCTCTGTCTTCTACTTCCATCATTATCATCTCTACTGTATTCTTTCCATATGTGACACACTTCACGTTTATATCCTTCTTAGTCAGGAACATAACTCCACCCCCTTCCTTTTTCACTCTGTTTCTAATCCAATAATTATATGCATCATGTCCTACACTGTTGGGTGGTAGTGGACCTTTTAATTTTGTTTCTACAATTCCCATTATGTCTGGTTCTTTTTCTTTCAAATAATCATTCAGCTCATTCAATCCTGTTATTAATCCATCTATATTTGTGTAAGACACTCTTAGTTTTCTGCCACTTCCATTGTGTTCTCTGTTTCCCTTTTGTTTTTCTCTTGTATGTCGACTTTCTTTAGTTTCTTATTCACTACTCTCCAATAGAATCTCTCTTTTTCTGACTCCGTTCTTATCTCGTTTTTTTCCTTTGCTTCAAGTATTTTCTGTTTTTCTTCCTCTTTCCTCTTTATTCATTTCCCTTTTTATCCATACCTTTTTATATTGTTCACTTGTTGCTAGTTTCCCTGTTTTGGATAAGATATTCTCAGCCGTAGTTTGTGACCTGAATTTAATCTTAATTGGTCTGGTCTTGTCTGTACTATATTTCCCGAGCCTGAATTTCTCTTCGATTTGTTTCATTATTTCTGGTTCATCTTCCTGAACTAATTCTAGTAAATTTCTTACTTTTCCATTTTCCTCTTTGATTCTTGTGGTTCTATCTGGGTTATGTTTCTCTTCCATTCCTAATATAATTATACATTTCTTTCTATCTGCTAAGCCTCTTACTATATTCTCCTTCTGTCTCTTCACTTTAATAACTGAGTTTTCAGTTTGTTCATTCATTTGCTGTCTGATTATGTCAGTGAATGCAACTTTGCTATTTTCTTGATTTTTTTTCCAACCCTCCTTGTTCTCCTTATTATTCTCCTTTAAGACTTTATTCTCATCTTTTACTTCTTTTAACTGTTTTTTTAATTCTTCAATTTCCTTAGTTAAGTTTTTGTTCGCCCTCTCTAGTTCTTCCAATTTTTCAACTCTGTATAATGTTGTTAACATGACCGAACCTACGCTCCAAGTCCTCGATCATCATATCGACCTTCTCTTCTAGTCTTGTCAGTCGGGGGGGGGGGGGGTTGTGTCCCCCCCACCCTCTTTAAATCCCTAGAAAATATTCTCATCACTAACTATTGTATTGCTCTTATCTATACTTCTAATCTTTACATTTTTATTAGACATTTCATCGTCGCTCAGCTGTTCGGGGAGTCGTTTGTTTACCTTTCGCCTGTCTGCCTGGGCCAAGTCCTCTCCTTCCTCATTTCCTTCCATTTCCTTCAGCAATCCCTCCCCTTCTCCTCTTTCTCTACTTTCCCACTACCCCACGAGCAATTTCCCCCCCACCCTGTAAATACAATAGGCACTTCTCTTTGCGTTGGGATCCACGAAACTTCAATTTTCTTCAGAACGTCTTCTAAGCCGTCCGTTCGTTGAAGTGTGTGTGTATTTACCTAGTTGTATTTTACGGGAAGGGGAGCTATGCTCGTGGGGTCCCGTCTTCATATCTCATTTTATCTAAACTATTTTTAAATTCATGTATTGATTTTGCACACACCACTTTCTCATCTAACTTGTTCCAACTGTCTATTACTCTGTGAGGAAAGCTGTTCTTTTTCAAATCTCTTCTATAGCTGTCTTTTTTTATTTTCTTTCCGTGTCCTCTTGTATTTCTGTCATCCCATTTTATCAGATTCTCTCTATCAGTAATTTCTATGCCTTTCATGATTCTGTAAATAGCTATCAAATCTCCTCTCTTTCTTCTTTGCTCTAGTGTCTGTAGTTTAAGTTTTTGTAGTCTCTCTTCATATGATAGTTTTGAGAGTGTTGGTGCCAGTTTTGTGATTGCTCTTTGTATTCTTTCAAGTTTTTTTATACATTTTTTTGTACTTGGTGACCATATCGTTGCTGCATATTCCAATCTTGGTCTTATCAGGGTGATTAGGATTTTCCTCACCATTTCTTCATCCAGGTATGTAAATGCCACTTTGATTGTTCTTATTAAATTATAAGTTTCTCCAAAAATCTTATTTATATTTTTCTCAGGTGACATATTATTCATAACAATGACTCCCAGGTCCTTCTCATTTTCTACTTTTTTTATTCCTTCTTCTCCCAAATTATATGATCCTGTTATTCTGTTTTTGCTTTTTCCAAATTCCATTATACTACACTTTTTTGTATTGAATTCCATCTCCCACTTCCTACTCCATTCTTGTACTTTATTTAGATCTCTCTGTAGTGATTCACAATCTTCTTCAGTTTTCACTCTTTTCAGTAGTTTTGCATCATCTGCAAAGAAGCTCATATAGCTTTCAATTCCTTCATCCATATCATTAATATATATAGCAAACATTATTGGGGCCAGAACTGTTCCCTGCGGGACACCGCTTATTACTTCATTCCATTTTGAGTGCTGATCTCTTATCACTACTCTCATTTTTCTTTCTTGCAAAAAGTCTTCCATCCAATTTAGCAATTTACCTTGTATTCCTCCTTCATATTCTAATTTCTTAAGCAACTTCTTATATGGTACTTTGTCAAAAGCTTTTTTTAGGCCTAGAAATGCACAATCAGCCCATCCATCTCTTTCTTGTATTATATCTATTAGCCTTGAATAGAAACATATTAAATTGGTGACGCATGATCGTCCTTGTCTGAATCCAAATTGCCTTGGATTTAGTACGTTGTTTTTTTCCAAGTATTTTACCCATCTACTTTTGATAATTCTTTCACAAATTTTTGCTATTGTACTTGTTAGAGAGACTGGTCTATAGTTGTTAGGGTCTTCTTTATTTCCTCCTTTATATATAGGTACTATATTTGCTTTTTTCCAATCTTCTGGAACTTTTCCTTCTTTTAAGGAACTGCTTATTATGCTATGTATTTTGTCTGCCAGTTCATTCCTGCATTCTTTCAGAATCCAGTTTGCTATTTCATCTGGTCCATGCGATTTTCTGACATCAAAATTACCCAAGTGTGTCAATATTTCATTCTTTGTTACTTCTATTTCTTCCATAGGGGGGACTTTTTCTTTCCACTCAATCTCTTCAGGTTGTATATTTTCCCTTGTAAACACTGATTTAAAATGTTTGTTCATAATTTCTGCCATTTCCATTTCCTCAGTGTATTCAACTCCTCCTTGTCTTAATTTCTCCAAGTCTTGTTTGTTTTTCAGTTTATTGTTTACAAATCTGTAGAATAGTTTTGGTTGATCTTTACACTTTTCTATAACATCTTTTTCATATTTTCTTTTTTCCTCTCTGCACTTTTGTACATATTCATTTCTATAACCAGTATATATTTTCCATTTTTCAGGTCTTCTGTCTTTTTTCCATCTGGTCCAGGCTTTGTCTCTTTTGTCTTTTAACTCCCTACAACTTTTGTTGTACCAGCATTTTACATATTCTTTTTCTTGTTTTTGTCTTGGGACATACTTTTCCACTCCTTTTTTGTAAATTTTTTTCAAAATATTCCATTTCTCTTCCACTGATGTTTCTTCTTTGTATATTTCTTCCCAGTTTTCTTGTTGGAAGAATTCTCTTATTTTATCAAAGTTTGTTTTTTCATACATCATTCTTCCTCTTCTATATTGTTCATTTCTTTTGATATATTTTTCTTCATTAAGTTCCAGTTCAATCAATATGTGGTCACTTTTACCTATTGGTGTTTTATATTCAATCTTGTCCACTATTCTAGGTTCAGATGTAATTATTAAGTCTAGCCTCGATGGTTCTTCTTCATTTCTATACCTAGTGTTCTCTTGTATCCATTGTGTCATTGAATGGTCAGTAATCATCTCAAGTAGAGCATTTCCCCATGAGTCATCACCACTCTTTACTGTCATTTCTTCCCAGCAGATTTCTTTGCAATTAAAGTCGCCCATCATAACTATTCTTCCTCCGTCTTCCATTATTTTAGTTAATGCTATCTTTGTGTCCTCTAACATACTTTTATATTCACTCTCCTCCCATGAGGCTGTTTTCGGAGGCACATAATTGATCACAAATTTTCTGCTCTTCTTATCTCGGTCTTCCACTTCTATCATAATCATCTCTACTGTATTCTTTCCATATATGACACCTTTCACGTTTATATCCTTCTTAGTCAGGAACATAACTCCACCCCCTTGCTTTTTCTCTCTGTTTCTAATCCAATAATTGTATGCATCATGTCCTACACTGTTGGGTGGTAGTGGGCCTTTTAATTTTGTTTCTACAATTCCCATTATGTCCGGTTCTTTTTCTTTCAAATAATCATTCAGCTCATTCAATCCTGTTATTAATCCATCTATATTTGTGTAAGACACTCTTAGTTTTCTGCCACTTCCATTGTGTTCTCTGTTTCCCTTATGTTTTTCTTTTGTATGTCGAACTTCCTTAGTTTCATGTTCACTACTCTCCAATAGAATCTCTCTTTCTCTGACTCCGTTCTGTTCTCGTTTTTTGTCTTAGCTTCCAGTCTTTTCTGCTTTTCTTCCTCTCTTTCCTCTTTATTCATTTCTCTTTTTATCCATATCTTTTTGTATTGTTCACTTGTTGCTAGTTTCCCTGTTTTGGATAAGATATTCTCTGCCGTTGTTTGTGACTTGAATTTAATCTTAATTGGTCTGGTCTTGTCTGTGCTATACTTTCCGAGTCTAAATTTCTCTTCGATTTGTTTCATAATTCCTGGTTCATCTTCCTGAACTGATTCTAGTAATTGGCTTACTTTTTCATTTTCCTCTTTGATTCTTGTGGTTCTATCTGTGTTGTGTTTCTCTTCCATTCCTAATATAATTATACATTTCTTCTTGTCTGCTAAATCCCTTACTATATTCTCCTTTTGTCTCATCACTTTAATAACTGAGTCTTCAGTATGTTCTTTCAATTGCTGTTTGACTATGTCAGTGAATGAAACCTTATTTCCTTCTTGGGTTTTCTTCCAATTTTTACTTTCTTTAGCTATCGTTTCTCTGTTTTCTTTACTATTCTTCTTCAATTCCTCATTCTCCACCTTTACCTCTCTTAACTGTCTTTTTAGGTCTTCTATTTCATCAGTTAAGTTTTTATTCGCCTTTTCCAGTTCTTCCAATCTTTCAACCCTTTGTAAAATGGTGTTCATATGACCTAACCTACTCTCCAAGTCCTCGATCACCTTATCGACCTTCTCTTCTAGTCTTGTCAGTCGGGGGGGGGGGTTGTGTCCCCCCCACCCTCTTTAAATCCCTTGAAAATATTCTCATCACTTTCTGCTATATTGCTCCTATCTATACCTCTAATCTTCACATTCCTATTAGACATGTCGTCATCATCCAACTCGTCTTGGGGTCGTTTGTCTACCTTACGGCGGCCCGTCAGGGCCATTTCCTCCACCTCCTCATTACCTTCCATTTCCCCAGCAATCCCTCCCCCTCTCCTCTTTCCTTACTTTCCCACTACCCCACGAGCAATTTCCCCCCACCCTGCAAATACAAAAAGGCACTTCTCTTTGCGTTGGGATCCACAATCTTCACTTTTCTTCAGAACGTTCTTCAAGCCGTCCGTTCGTTGAAAGTGTGTATTTACCTAGTTGTATTTTACGGGAAGGGGAGCTATGCTCGTGAGGTCCCGTCTTCATATCTCATTTTATCTAAACTATTTTTAAATTCATGTATTGTTTTTGCACACACCACTTTCTCATCTAACTTGTTCCAACTGTATTACTCTGTGAGGAAAGCTGTTCTTTTTCAAATCTCTTCTATAGCTGTCTTTTTTTATTTTCTTTCCGTGTCCTCTTGTATTTCTGTCATCCCATTTTATCAGATTCTCTCTATCAGTAATTTCTATGCCTTTCATGATTCTGTAAATAGCTATCAAATCTCCTCTCTCTCTTCTTTGCTCTAGTGTCTGTAGTTTAAGTTTTTGTAGTCTCTCTTCATATGATAGTTTTGAGAGTGTTGGTGCCAGTTTTGTAATTGCTCTTTGTATTCTTTCAAGTTTTTTTATACATTTTTTTGTACTTGGTGACCATATCGTTGCTGCATATTCTAATCTTGGTCTTATCAGGGTGATTAGGATTTTCCTCACCATTTCTTCATCCAGGTATGTAAATGCCACTTTGATTGTTCTTATTAAATTATAAGTTTCTCCAAAAATCTTATTTATATGTTTCTCAGGTGACATATTATTCATAACAATGACTCCCAGGTCCCTCTCATTTTCTACTCTTTTTATTCCTTCTTCTCCCAAATTATATGATCCTGTTATTCTGTTTTTGTTTTTTCCAAATTCCATTATACTACACTTTTTTGTATTGAACTCCATCTCCCACTTCCTACTCCATTCTTGTACTTTATTTAGATCTCTCTGTAGTGATTCACAATCTTCTTCAGTTTTCACTCTTTTCAGTAATTTTGCATCATCTGCAAAGAAGCTCATATAGCTTTCAATTCCTTCATCCATATCATTAATATATATAGCAAACATTATTGGGGCCAGAACTGTTCCCTGCGGGACACCGCTTATTACTTCATTCCATTTTGAGTGCTGATCTCTTATCACTACTCTCATTTTTCTTTCTTGCAAAAAGTCTTCCATCCAATTTAGCAATTTACCTTGTATTCCTCCTTCATATTCTAATTTCTTAAGCAACTTCTTATGTGGTACTTTGTCAAAAGCTTTTTTTAGGTCTAGAAATGCACAATCAGCCCATCCATCTCTTTCTTGTATTATATCTATTAGCCTTGAATAGAAACATATTAAATTGGTGACGCATGATCGTCCTTGTCTGAATCCAAATTGCCTTGGATTTAGTACGTTGTTTTTTTCCAAGTATTTTACCCATCTACTTTTGATAATTCTTTCACATATTTTTGCTATTGTACTTGTTAGAGAGACTGGTCTATAGTTGGTAGGTTCTTCTTTATTTCCTCCTTTATATATAGGTACTATATTTGCTTTTTTCCAATCTTCTGGAACTTTTCCTTCTTTTAAGGAACTGCTTATTATGCTATGTATTTTGTCTGCCAGTTCATTCCTGCATTCTTTCAGAATCCAGTTTGCTATTTCATCTGGCCCATGCGATTTTCTGACATCAAAATTACCCAAGTGTGTCAATATTTCATTCTTTGTTACTTCTATTTCTTCCATAGGGGGGACTTTTTCCTTCCACTCAATCTCTTCAGGTTGTATATTTTCCCTTGTAAACACTGATTTAAAATGTTTGTTCATAATTTCTGCCATTTCCATTTCCTCAGTGTATTCAACTCCTCCTTGTCTTAATTTCTCCAAGTCTTGTTTGTTTTTCAGTTTATTGTTTACAAATCTGTAGAATAGTTTTGGTTGATCTTTACACTTTTCTATAACATCTTTTTCATATTTTCTTTTTTCCTCTCTGCACTTTTGTACATATTCATTTCTATAACCAGTATATATTTTCCATTTTTCAGGTCTTCTGTCTTTTTTCCATCCGGTCCAGGCTTTGTCTCTTTTGTCTTTTAACTCCCTACAACTTTTGTTGTACCAGCATTTTACATATTCTTTTTCTTGTTTTTGTCTTGGGACATACTTTTCCACTCCTTTGTAAATTTTTGTCAAAATATTCCATTTCTCTTCCACTGATGTTTCTTCTTTGTATATTTCTTCCCAGTTTTCTTGTTGGAAGAATTCTCTTATTTTATCAAAGTTTGTTTTTTCATACATCAATCTTCCTTTTCTATATTGTTCATTTCTTTTCATATATTTTTCTTCATTAAGTTCCAGTTCAATCAATATGTGGTCACTTTTACCTATTGGTGTTTTATATTCAATCTTGTCCACTATTCTAGGTTCAGATGTAATTATTAAGTCTAGCCTCGATGGTTCTTCTTCATTTCTATACCTAGTGTTCTCTTGTATCCATTGTGTCATTGAATGGTCAGTAATCATCTCAAGTAGAGCATTTCCCCATGAGTCATCACCACTCTTTACTGTCATTTCTTCCCAGCAGATTTCTTTGCAATTAAAGTCGCCCATCATAACTATTCTTCCTCCGTCTTCCATTATTTTAGTTAATGCTATCTTTGTGTCCTCTAACATACTTTTATGTTCACTCTCCTCCCATGAGGCTGTTTTCGGAGGCACATAATTGATCACAAATTTTCTGCTCTTCTTATCTCGGTCTTCCACTTCTATCATAATCATCTCTACTGTATTCTTTCCATATATGACACCTTTCACGTTTATATCCTTCTTAGTCAGGAACATAACTCCACCCCCTTGTTTTTTCTCTCTGTTTCTAATCCAATAATTGTATGTATCATGTCCTACACTGTTGGGTGGTAGTGGGCCTTTTAATTTTGTTTCTACAATTCCCATTATGTCCGGTTCTTTTTCTTTCAAATAATCATTCAGTTCATTCAATCCTGTTATCAATCCATCTATATTTGTGTAAGACACTCTTAGTTTTCTGCCACTTCCATTGTATTCTCTGTTTCCCTTATGTTTTTCTTTAGTATGTCGAACTGCTTTATTTTCATGTTCACTACTCTCCAATAGAATCTCTCTTTCTCTGACTCCGTTCTTTCCTCGTTTTTTGCCTTAGCT
Organism: Oratosquilla oratoria; assembly: GCF_046742065.1. Classification (NCBI taxonomy): domain Eukaryota; kingdom Metazoa; phylum Arthropoda; class Malacostraca; order Stomatopoda; family Squillidae; genus Oratosquilla; species Oratosquilla oratoria. The sequence continues at coordinate 85,159,690 of NC_134783.1, forward strand.
TCAATTCTTTTCTGCTTTTCTTCCTCTCTTTCCTCCTTATTCATTTCTCTTTTTATCCATACCTTTTTATATTGATCATTTGTTGCTAGTTTCCCTGTCTTGGATAGAATTTTCTCTGCCGTTGTTTGTGACCTGAATTTAATCTTAATTGGTCTGGTCTTATCTGTACTATATTTTCCGAGTCTGAATTTTTCCTCAATTTCCTTTATAATTTCTGGTTCATCTTCCTGGACTAATTTTAATAAACTGCTTACCCTTTCATTTTCCTCCTTGATTCTTGCGGTTCTATCTGGGTTATGTTTCTCTTCCATTCCTAATATAATTATACATTTCTTTTTGTCAGCTAATTCTCTTACTATATTCTCCTTCTGTCTCATCACTTTAATAACTGAGTCTTCATTATGTTCTTTCAATTGCTGTTTGACTATGTCAGTGAATGAAACCTTATTCCCTTCTTGAGTTATTCTCCAATTTTTAGCTTCTGTAGCTATTTTCTCACTGTTTTCATTACTATTCTTCTTCAATTTCTCATTCTCCTCCTTTACATTTCCTAACTGTCTTTTTAGGTCCTCTACTTCTTCAGTTAAGTTTCTGTTAGCCTTCTCTAGTTGTTCCAACCTTTCAATTCTTTGGAAAATGGAGTCTACATTACCTAACTTACGTTCCAAGTCCTCGATCACCTTATCAACTCTCTCCTCTAGTCTTATCAGTCGGGGGGGGGGGGTTGTGTCCCCCCCACCCTCTTTAAATCCCTGGAACATATTCTCGTCACTTTCTACTGTATTGCTCCTCTCTATACTTCTAATCTTTACATTTTTATTTGCCATTTCGTCATCACTGAGCTGGTCCGGTGGTCGTTTCATGTTGACCTTACGCCCGTCTGCCTGGGCCAAGTCCTCCACATCCTCATTTCCTTCCATTTCCCCAGCAATCCCTCCCCCTCTCCTCTTTCCTTACTTTCCCACTACCTCACGAGCAATTTCCCCCCCCCTGCAAATACAAAAAGGCACTTCTCTTTGCGTTGGTATCCACAATCTGCACTTTTCTTCAGAGCGTTCGTCAAGCCGTCCGTTCGTTGAAAGTGTGTGTGTGTGTGTGTCTTAGAATTTAAGTGCCTTGTGGTTGATAAAAATGTATCTCTTATCACTGGGACCCATTCAATGTACAAATACTTTCCCGTGTTCGTATACTTACCAATGTACTATCATAGTGGAGATGGGTTGAACGCAAACTTTCGTGTATGTGTATGAACTCGAGCATACAGATATATAAGAAAAATTGCGCTGAATTTATATCTCTCTTGATTGTGTATTGATTTAGTCACTCGGCACTGGTAACGTTCTCGCCGCATAGGTTCAAGTCCTCGGGCGTACCACGTTACAATTTCTGCATGCGCCTAGATAGCTTAGAATTAAAGGGCATTGTGGTTGACACACACACACACACAGATATATATATATATATATATATATATTATATATATATATATATATATATATATATATATATATATATATATATATATATATTAGAGATGTATCGGATGTCGAATTTCAAACATCCGCGGCAGCGGATGTATATGCGGATGTCATTTCGCGAATGCGAATGCGAATGCGGATATCAGTCTCTACTAAAATGCGGATGCGGATATCAAAATATGACATCCTCGCGGATGCGGATGTTTTTACGTCAAACGTTCTCACCAAGAGGACACCCCCCCCCCTAAAAAAAAAAAAACTGTTTCAGTGTCAGACCATGCAAACAAGAGAAGTAACAAATAAAAACAAGGTGGGAGAACCAAAATACTGCCAAATGAGTTCGAATGGTGTCATAATAGTTGATACTTTTCTCTTTAAAAGTATTTAAGTCATAAGGAGACGTAAATACAGACGCAGGAAGGGAGCCGCTGTTGATGTGGAGTCACTAAGTTTTTTTTTTTTTTGTGATATCTTCATAAAGTTGTTAGGCTTGTATACATCTATGCATAATCAACCACTCAGTATTGCTGAGCTGTTTGATTTTGGAGTTGGTAGCAGCATACACACACAAAGATTTCTTTATTTCTAGTGTTCTTCTTTGCATGTGTAAGGTGCTATTTCATCTTGTGAATGTATCATGAATAACAGAGAGTTTAGGTACTTGCAGCCTGTCCTGAATCTTTTTAAGTTTATCTTGCGCCATAGTTGAGTGATGAAAGTGCGTAGCAATACTACGATTTTTTTTTATCATGTTTTCTATATCACAATGTGATGATAACCCAGTTTTAGCAATCAGCTGTATTTTATGCACAGTACAATCCAAATTACTTATATTTACACCTGAGAGAAACAGAGCTTTTTTCATATTTGCTCCAGTATCACGCAGAACACAGTACACATTAGTACGAGATATGTCCCACTTCATCAGCATATCATCAAACATTTTGGAAATATACTCTCCTGTATGTCGTTCTTCCAGTGGTTCAGCACCTAGCACAAAGTTTGTTCTTTCAAATTCCTTATGGTATGTGCAGTTCAACTCAGCAATGAGACACCTGCTGAGGTATCTGACCACACATCAGTTGTGAAGGGAAGTTTGTTGTTTTGCTTCACTTCATCAATTATTTCTTTTATTTTCTAGAAAACATATTCATACATATCACTACATATCATTGATGAATAGAAATTTCGCTGCTTTAGACTGTATATAGGAGCAGCTTCAGTCATCAGTCTCATGAATCCTATGTCCTCAACATGACTGAAAGGCAAATCATCCATGACTAACATTTCTGCAATGCATTTATCCACTTTCTTTGCCTTAGGGTTAGAAGCACCCCATAATTTTGCACTCTGAAAATACTCAGTAACATTCCTTTGCTTAGAATCTGTCTTTGCCTTTTGCAAATGTGTTTTTTCTATATTTCTTTTAATGTACGTGGATGTGGTACAGATGAGAGTAAAAGGGAAGAGATAGGTAGTATGTTTGTGAGAAGAAAGATGGATGTGTTGGCTTTGAGTGAAACTAAGTTGAAAGGGAAGGGTGCGTGTAAGTTTGGGAGTGTAAGTGGGAAGTTATCAGGAGTGAAGAGAGGGCGAGGGATGGAAGGGGTGGCTATTCTAGTAAGTGAAGAGATAGGTAAACGTGTAGTGGAGTGGGAGGAGGTTTCCTCAAGGATAATGTGGATGAAGGTGAAACTGGGAAAGGAGATGTGGGTCTTTGTAAGTGCATATGGGCCTGGCAGTGAGAAGAGTGTAGAAGAAAGGGAGGCCTTTTGGATAGATTTAAATGAGTGCATAGAGGATTTAGGGAGAAATGTCAATGTAATAGTACTGGGAGACCTTAATGCTAGGGTAGGAAATGGTCCAATTGATGGAGTGGTTGGGAAATGTGGAGTTCCAGGAAAGAATCGTAGTGGAGAGTTAGTAGTGGAAATGTGTATAGAAAGAGAATTAATGATAGCAAATACAGTGTTTCGGAAGAAAGTCAGGCATAACTACACATGGGAGAGGGTGGTGGATGGAAGGGTGGTAGATAGAGCGTTAATGGATTATGTAGTGGTAAATAGGACTATGATAGGAAGAGTTAAAGATGTACATGTGCTAAGGGGAGAGGGTGGGGGAATATCAGATCATTTTTTTGGTGGAAGGTAAGTTGAGAGTGGAGGATAGATGGAGAAAGAGGAAAGGGGCAAAACGTAGGGAGGTGCTTAGAGTGAACTCTTTAAATGAAAAGGAAAAGAAGTACAAGAAGCTGAAGGAGTGGGAGGGAGTGAAGGATAGAGTAGAGCTAGGAGTGGAGGAGGAATGGGGATGGTTCAAGGAGGGAGTCACAAAGTGTGCAAGGATGGTGTGTGGAACAAGAAGGACAGGAGGAAATAGAAGAAAGGGTAGTGAATGGTGGGATGAGGAAACAAAGAAGGTTGTAGAAGAGAAGAAGCGAGCTTTCATAGATTGGTTACAAAATAGGACGAGAGAGTCATATGAGAGGTACAAAGAAAAGAAAAGAGAAGTAAAACACAAGGTAAAGGAGGCAAAGAGGAGAGCAGATGTGAAATGGGGTAAGTGTATGACAGAAAATTTTGAAAGTAATAAAAAGATGTTTTGGAAAGAGGAGAGGAAGAGGAGGCGAATCAAGTAGAGAAGAAAAGGTAAAAGGTGCAGATGGAGAGATGATAATGGAAGAGAAGGCAGTAAGGGGGAGATGGGCAGAGTATTTTAGGGAGTTGCTAAATGTGAAGGAGGATAGGGAGGGAAAGATAGTTGCAATGGGAAATGCTAAGAAAATGACTGTGATGAGTGAGGAAAATCGAGGAGAAATAAGGAAGGATGAAGTGAAGGCAGTTGTTAAGATGATGAAAGCAGGTAAGGCACCTGGTCTGGATGGATGCCATGCAGAATGTCTAAAAAAAAAAAGGAGGTACAGTGATGGTGGACTGGCTGATGAGGTTATTTAATGTTTGCTGGAGAGAGGGTAGAGTGCCGGAGGACTGGAGGAGTGCCTGTATAGTTCCACTTTACAAGGGAAAAGGGGACAAGTGTGAATGTAGTAGTTTCAGAGGGATTAGCTTGTTAAGTGTAGTTGGGAAGGCTTATGGGAGGATCTTGATTGAGAGGATTAGGAGAGGAACAGAGGGAGTAATTGGTGAGGAAAAGTGTAGATTTAGGACGGGTAGAAGTTGTGTAGATCAGATTTTTGTGGTAAGACAGATATGTGAGAAAGCTATAGGAAAGGGGAAGGATGTTTTTTGGACTTTTATAGATCAGGAAAAGGCTAACGATAAGGTAGACAGAAAGACACTGTGGGAGGTTATGCAGATATACTGGATAGGAGGAAAGCTTTTGGGAGCTGTCAAGAGTTTTTATGAGAGTAGTAGAGCTTGTGTCAGGATTAGAAATGGAGAGAGTGAGTGGTTCGAGGTAAAGGTGGGACTTCGTCAAGGATGCGTTATGTCGCCCTGGCTGTTCAACTTATATATGGATGGGGTAGTGCGAGAGGTAAATGCAAGGGTAGTGGGTCAGGGATTGGAGATGGTTAAAGAAAATGGAGAAAAGTGGGAGGTGAGCCAGCTGTTGTTTGCTGACGACACTGTGCTTGTATCAGGATCGGAGGAGGGATTGAGGAAGTTAGTGACAGAGTTTGGGAGAGTATGTGATAGAAGAAAGCTAAAGATAAATGTGGGTAAAAATAAGGTGAGATGTACATGGGGTGAAAGTGGCAGTAGACTGGAAGCGAGCATTAAGGGAGAGTGACTGGAGGAAGTGGATATTTTTAGATACTTGGGTGCAAATGTAGCAGGAAAAGGTGGAGTGAAGGTGAAGGTAGAATGTAGACTGAGAGAAGCGAGTAAATGCCTTGGTGGATTAAAGAGTGTAATGAGGAATAGACATTTGGGAATGGATGCGAAGAGGAGACTGTATGAAGGAGTGATTGTGCCAACAGCACTGTATGGGGCAGAAACATGGAACATAAGAGAGGAAGAGAGAAGGAGTTTGAATGTGTTTGAGATGAAGTGTCTGAGAAGTATGATGGGGGTTACTAGGCTAGATAGAGTGCGAAATGAGGAGGTGAGGAGGAGAACGGGGGTGGAAAGGGAGCTGGGAGATAGGGTTGATGAAAGAGAATTAGGATGGTTTGGACACATGGAAAGAATGAGTGAAGAAAGACTAGTAAAAGAGGTATGGAGGGCAGATGTGGAGGGAGTGAACATGAGGGGACGTCCTAGGATGAGATGGATGGATGGGGTGAAGGGGGCTTTGGGGAAGAGGGGAATGTCTGTTGAGGAAGGACGGGAGAGGACAGAAGACAGGGGTGAATGGAGAATGGTTGTATATGGAAGATGTTGTGATGCATTAGGTGGAATGGGTGGGGGGATGGGGGGTGAGGTAGTATGTGTGAGCAAAATTTGACGCAGCCCGAAGGAATATTTCCCCGTCTTCTCCTTTTATGCATGGGGGGACGGAGAGGGGGGGGGCGCCGATTTAATGAAGCGGCCTTGCTGTGGATATGCTGTGTCTTGCGACACTGCTTCTGACCCAGGGCAGTGGACAAGGTGCAGGGATGACCCGTCATCCAGGAGGTGCTAAGATAAGACGGAGGGTGGAGAAGTGTGGAGTGTATTCAAGGATGGAATGGGTGGGAATGATTTTATGCCTTTTCCTTTTTGGCTACCTCCCTTGTAAGGGGGAAAAAGCCTTTGGTATATGTATGTATGTATGTATGTATGTATTTTTTCTTCCAACTTCTTTGTCTCTTTTGCCATTAA
>NC_134783.1:85170930-85251090 GCF_046742065.1 Oratosquilla oratoria
AGGCGGCGGATGATTTCTTTCGCCGTCGGACGATTTCTTTCTCCCCACCATCTCTCCACCATGAACAGACAACAAAGAAGCTTCTTAGCCAAGCTCGGGACCGTGAGAGCAGACCTAAGCCCATATATCTGCCAGCAGATTCTAAACAACTCGAAGTCGCCCCAAGTACAAGGCCAAAGGTCACCGCAACGGTCGTCGCATCAATTCTTGCACATTGGCAACCTAAGAGTGCCACCCTTCTCACTGGATACTCCCTCGTAGGGAACGCCCATTTTTCCACCATGTATAATTTTAGCTAGGAAGATCTGGCACCTCCAGAGTTGTCTTCTGGGCAGTCAGACACAAACTGTATCAGAATAGGATCAACGAATAAACTGGAAAAACCCATCCGAGTTTGCACCAAACCCCACACATAACACAAGGCCCAGATCCTTGCAGGCGGCGAGAGATAGATAGACCTGCCGCACAGACCGTACGAAGTTCATCTCCTACTGGGTGGAGCGGCCAGGGATGCTAAAGTGGCAGGTTATGGTTCCCAAGGTTGGTAGGTTAATGTTGGCGAGGTCGCGTAGGCCAGTGCGTCCCTTAAGTTGCCTGGGCGAGAGGCCCAGAGCTTTCAACATCTTGGGTCCCGCTACACATACCTGCGCGCCTGTATCTGCGATGGCTGTGGTGGAGTGCTGTGTGTCGCCCTCCGACCCGGAGACGATGACCTGAAGCCGTGGCTGGCCTATCGCCCCGGCGGTCGCTACCACAGCACTGGCCATCGCGTCCTTCTTCGTAGGCTTCTTCCTCCCTTTCCACACTTTCTGGAAGTGGCCCAGCTTTCCACAAGCAAGACATGTGGCGTTTGCTGCCGGGCAAGCTGCCCTACCGGGCTGGTGTCGGTCACCGCAGTGCCAACAAGGGCGGTGGCGGGATTTCCCGAGACCAGCAGGAGCGATGACGTCGTCGTCACTCGCAGCGTCGTGCATGACGTCACCAGCGGCAGCCTCGGGATAACGGTTTGGCGGGAAATCATGTGCGTTCCTCTGAACCGCTTCAAATGCCACGCATTAAGACCTGAGGCTGTCGACGTCTTTGAATTGAGCGTAGCACTGTAACACCTCGCGTCTTAGGGTTGGTTCACGCACCCCAGCAATGAGCTTCCGCACTAACATATATTCACTTAAACTCGCGTCACAGCTTGGGCACTGAAAAGCACAATCTAACACCATCTGGGAACACTTCGTGAAGTAATCGCCCACTGACTCCCCCAAGGCCTGCTTGACACTAAAGAAGTCCGACCACTGTACTGCCTGGTTCGCTGCACGCAACACTAACTTGCTGACGTTCCCCAGGGCCTCGGTAGCGGGAAGGATGTCCCAACGAGCCTTGGGGAACCTGGCGTCGAGCACCTTTTGCAGCCTTGGGGCACATAAAAGACGGATGTAGCGCGCGGCGTCACCGTCGCCGACAGCGTTGAGTTCGATCCAATCCTCCAAGGACCGACGCCACGACCTGAAGTTGGCTGCAGTCATGTCCAGGTCGCACTTCTCCAACCCAGCTGTGCTAAGGATCTTGCGTCTTGGTGTCCCCATCGCCGCCATGTCTCGCTGCAAAGCCGCTATGGCTCCCTGCTGGGACAGTAAGAGCGTCTGAGCCTGTGCGAGGATGCTTCCTCCTTTCCTCCGTCTACCTGATGCTGCAAGGAGCCTAGGGCGCCTCGGGGTGGTCATCGTAGAGGCGTAGGAAGGCTCACCACTGCGCCATGTTAGGGTTTTATTTTAGCCGGCTTACAGACGAGCTGTTGGCGGGTAACTGACTACCCGCGCTTGGGGCAGCGTCTACGAGCGTGGCTCGCAGTTGCCAGCTCTCACAATAAAAACTCCTACATATATGTATGTATATATATATATATATATATATATATATATATATATATATATATATATATATATATATATATATATATATAAGGTATAGCTGTAATTCGACTACATGAATATACAGAAAAGATTAAGATCGAGAAAGGAGTATAGCAAGGCGATACAATTTCACCCAAATTATTTACAACTTGCTTGGAAGGGATTTACAAAAGGTTGAGTTGGGAAAAGTAAGGTTTGAAGATTAATGGCGAATATTTGAACCACCTAAGATTTGCGGATGATATTATTTTTATCTCAGAAAGAGCAGAAGACTTGCAAGATATGCTGAGTGATCTGAACAAGGAAAGTCTCAAAAGGTTTAATGATGAATAAGAGTAAAACCAAAGTAATGTTCAACACAAAAGTTCAAAGTAAAGAGATTATAATTGATTGTGAGAGTCTTGAAGGAGTTGGAGAGTATAATTATCTAAGTCAGATGGTGAAAGTGACCAAAGATCTTGATAATGAAATAAAAAGACGTATTACATTTGGCTGGAAAATGCTTGGTAAGTTTAATAAAATCCTGAGAAGCTCTCTACCTCTATGTCTGAAAAATAAATTTTACAATCAATACATTCTGCCAGCATTATTCTACGGGTGTGAGATTTGGAAACTGACGGGGGAGACAAAGCTTAGGACTGCACAGAGGAGAATGGAGAGATCAATGATGGAAACAACGCTGAGAGACCGACATGGAGCAATTTGGATGAGAGAGCAGACTAGAGTGCAAGATATTGTGGAGGCGGTGAAAGAGAGGAAGTGGAATTGTGTAAGAAGTTAGTGCGAACGACTATTGAGCAATGGAGCATGTGTGTTACTGGGTGGACGCCGCGAGATGGGAAGCGTGGAATAGGGAGACCAGCTAGGAGGAGAGGTGAGATAGAGAAGTTTGAAGGAGTGACATGGCAGAGGTTGGCGCAGTTGTGTGAATCATGGAATGATATGAAGGAGGCCTTTGTTCAGCAATGGACTCAGGATAGCTGATATGATTTGATTTACACACACACACACACACACACACACACACACACACACACACACACACACACACACACACACACACACACACACACACACAAATGTATAAAGAAAACTTGAAAGAATACAAAGAGCAATTACAAAATTGGCTCCAACACTCTCAAAACTATCATATGAAGAGAGACTAGCAAAACTTGAACTACAGACACTAGAGCAAAGAAGAGAGAGAGGAGATTTGATAGCTATTTACAGAATCATGAAAGGCATAGAAATTATTGATAGAGAGAATCTGATAAAATGGGATGATAGAAATACAAGAGGGAACGGAAAGGAAATCAAGAAAGACAGCTATAGAAGAGATCTGAAAAAAGAACAGCTTTCCTCACAGAGTAATAGACAGTTGGAACAAGTTAGATGAGAAAGTGGTGTGTGCAAAAACAATACATGAATTTAAAAATAGTTTAGATAAAATGAGATATGAAGACGGGACATCACGAGCATAGCTCCCCTTCCCGTAAAATACAACTAGGTAAATACAACTAGGTAAATACACACACACACACACACACACACACACACACACACACACACACACACTTCAGCGAATGGACGGCTTGGATGACGTTCTGAAGAAAACTGAAGTCTGTGGATCCCAACACAAAGAGAAGTGCCTAGTGTTTTTGCAGGGTGGGGGGGAAATTGCTCGTGGAGTAGTGGGAACGTAGGGAAAGAGGAAAAGGGGAGGGATTACTGAGGGAAATGGAAGGAAATGAGGAGGGAGTAGACTTTGCCCAGCCAGACAAGCGAAAGGTAAACAAAAGACTGAGTGAGGATGAAATGTCTAATAAAAATGTAAAGATTAGAAGTATAGAGAGGAGCAATACAGAAGAAAGTGACGAGAATATGTTCCAGGGATTTAAAGAGGGTGGGGGGGACACAACCCCCCCCCCCCGACTGATAAGACTAGAGGAGAGAGTTGATAAGGTGATCGAGGACTTGCAACGTAAGTTAGGTAATGTAGACTCCATTTTCCAGAGAATTGAAAGGTTGGAACAACTAGAGAAGGCTAACAGAAACTTAACTGAAGAAATAGAGGACCTAAAAAGACAGTTAGGAAATGTAAAGGAGGAGAATGAGAAATTGAAGAAGAATAGTAATGAAAACAGAGAGAAAATAGCTACAGAAGCTAAAAATTGGAGAATAACTCAAGAAGGGAATAAGGTTTCATTCACTGACATAGTCAAACAGCAATTGAAAGAACATAATGAAGACTCAGTTATTAAAGTGATGAGACAGAAGGAGAATATAGTAAGAGAATTAGCTGACAAAAAGAAATGTATAATTATATTAGGAATGGAAGAGAAACATAACCCAGATAGAACCGCAAGAATCAAGGAGGAAAATGAAAGAGTAAGCAGTTTATTAAAATTAGTCCAGGAAGATGAACCAGAAATTATAAAGGAAATTGAGGAAAAATTCAGACTCGGAAAATATAGTACAGATAAGACCAGACCAATTAAGATTAAATTCAGGTCACAAACAACAGCAGAGAAAATTCTATCCAAGACAGGGAAACTAGCAACAAATGATCAATATAAAAAGGTATGGATAAAAAGAGAAATGAATAAGGAGGAAAGAGAGGCAGAAAAGCAGAAAAGAATTGAAGCTAAGGCAAAAAACGAGGAAAGAACGGAGTCAGAGAAAGAGAGATTCTATTGGAGAGTAGTGAACATGAAAATAAAGCAGTTCGACATACTAAAGAAAAACATAAGGGAAACAGAGAACACAATGGAAGTGGCAGAAAACTAAGAGTGTCTTACACAAATATAGATGGATTGATAACAGGATTGAATGAACTGAATGATTATTTGAAAGAAAAAGAACCGGACATAATGGGAATTGTAGAAACAAAATTAAAAGGCCCACTACCACCCAACAGTGTAGGACATGATACATACAATTATTGGATTAGAAACAGAGAGAAAAAACAAGGGGGTGGAGTTATGTTCCTGACTAAGAAGGATATAAACGTGAAAGGTGTCATATATGGAAAGAATACAGTAGAGATGATTATGATAGAAGTGGAAGACCGAGATAAGAAGAGCAGAAAATTTGTGATCAATTATGTGCCTCCGAAAACAGCCTCATGGGAGGAGAGTGAACATAAAAGTATGTTAGAGGACACAAAGATAGCATTAACTAAAATAATGGAAGACGGAGGAAGAATAGTTATGATGGGCGACTTTAATTGCAAAGAAATCTGCTGGGAAGAAATGACAGTAAAGAGTGGTGATGACTCATGGGGAAATGCTCTACTTGAGATGATTACTGACCATTCAATGACACAATGGATACAGGAGAACACTAGGTATAGAAATGAAGAAGAACCATCGAGGCTAGACTTAATAATTACATCTGAACCTAGAATAGTGGACAAGATTGAATATAAAACACCAATAGGTAAAAGTGACCACATATTGATTGAACTGGAACTTAATGAAGAAAAATATATGAAAAGAAATGAACAATATAGAAAAGGAAGAATGATGTATGAAAAAACAAACTTTGATAAAATAAGAGAATTCTTCCAACAAGAAAACTGGGAAGAAATATACAAAGAAGAAACATCAGTGGAAGAGAAATGGAATATTTTGACAAAAATTTACAAAAAAGGAGTGGAAAAGTATGTCCCAAGACAAAAACAAGAAAAAGAATATGTAAAATGCTGGTACAACAAAAGTTGTAGGGAGTTAAAAGACAAAAGAGACAAAGCCTGGACCAGATGGAAAAAAGACAGAAGACCTGAAAAATGGAAAATATATACTGGTTATAGAAATGAATATGTACAAAAGTGCAGAGAGGAAAAAAGAAAATATGAAAAAGATGTTATAGAAAAGTGTAAAGATCAACCAAAACTATTCTACAGATTTGTAAACAATAAACTGAAAAACAAACAAGACTTAGAGAAATTAAGACAAGGAGGAGTTGAATACACTGAGGAAATGGAAATGGCAGAAATTATGAACAAACATTTTAAATCAGTGTTTACAAGGGAAAATATACAACCTGAAGAGATTGAGTGGAAGGAAAAAGTCCCCCCTATGGAAGAAATAGAAGTAACAAAGAATGAAATATTGACACACTTGGGTAATTTTGATGTCAGAAAATCGCATGGGCCAGATGAAATAGCAAACTGGATTCTGAAAGAATGCAGGAATGAACTGGCAGACAAAATACATAGCATAATAAGCAGTTCCTTAAAAGAAGGAAAAGTTCCAGAAGATTGGAAAAAAGCAAATATAGTACCTATATATAAAGGAGGAAATAAAGAAGAACCTACCAACTATAGACCAGTCTCTCTAACAAGTACAATAGCAAAAATATGTGAAAGAATTATCAAAAGTAGATGGGTAAAATACTTGGAAAAAAACAACGTACTAAATCCAAGGCAATTTGGATTCAGACAAGGACGATCATGCGTCACCAATTTAATATGTTTCTATTCAAGGCTAATAGATATAATACAAGAAAGAGATGGATGGGCTGATTGTGCATTTCTAGACCTAAAAAAAGCTTTTGACAAAGTACCACATAAGAAGTTGCTTAAGAAATTAGAATATGAAGGAGGAATACAAGGTAAATTGCTAAATTGGATGGAAGACTTTTTGCAAGAAAGAAAAATGAGAGTAGTGATAAGAGATCAGCACTCAAAATGGAATGAAGTAATAAGCGGTGTCCCGCAGGGAACAGTTCTGGCCCCAATTATGTTTGCTATATATATTAATGATATGGATGAAGGAATTGAAAGCTATATGAGCTTCTTTGCAGATGATGCAAAATTACTGAAAAGAGTGAACACGGAAGAAGATTGTGAATCACTACAGAGAGATCTAAATAAAGTACAAGAATGGAGTAGGAAGTGGGAGATGGAGTTCAATACAAAAAAGTGTAGTATAATGGAATTTGGAAAAAGCAAAAACAGAATAACAGGATCATATAATTTAGGAGAAGAAGGAATAAAAAGAGTAGAAAATGAGAGGGACCTGGGAGTCATTGTTATGAATAATATGTCACCTGAGAAACATATAAATAAGATTTTTGGAGAAACTTATAATTTAATAAGAACAATCAAAGTGGCATTTACATACCTGGATGAAGAAATGGTGAGGAAAATCCTAGTCACCCTGATAAGACCAAGATTGGAATATGCAGCAACGATATGGTCACCAAGTACAAAAAAATGTATAAAAAAACTTGAAAGAATACAAAGAGCAATTACTAAACTGGCACCAACACTCTCAAAACTATCATATGAAGAGAGACTACAAAAACTTAAACTACAGACACTAGAGCAAAGAAGAGAGAGAGGAGATTTGATAGCTATTTACAGAATCATGAAAGGCATAGAAATTACTGATAGAGAGAATCTGATAAAATGGGATGACAGAAATACAAGAGGACACGGAAAGAAAATAAAAAAAGACAACTATAGAAGAGATTTGAAAAAGAACAGCTTTCCTCACAGAGCAATAGACAGTTGGAACAAGTTAGATGAGAAAGTGGTGTGTGCAAAAACAATACATGAATTTAAAAATAGTTTAGATAAAATGAGATATGAAGACGGGACCTCACGAGCATAGCTCCCCTTCCCGTAAAATACAACTAGGTAAATACAACTAGGTAAATACACACACACACACACACATAGTTTAGATAAAATGAGATATGAAGACGGGACTCCACGAGCATAGCTCCCCTTCCCGTAAAATACAACTAGGTAAATACACACACACACACACACACACACACACACACACACACACAAACACACACACACACACACACACACACACACACACACACACACACACACACACACACACACACACTTTCAACGAACGGACGGCTTGAAGAACGTTCTGAAGAAAAGTGCAGATTGTGGATCCCAACGCAAAGAGAAGTGCCTTTTTGTATTTACAGGGTGGGGGGAAATTGCTCGTGGGGCAGTAGGTAAGTAGGAAAAGAGGAGAAGGGGAGGGATTGCTGGGGAAATGGAAGGAAATGAGGATGTGGAGGACTTGGCCCAGGCAGACGGGCGTAAGGTCAACATGAAACGACCACCGGACCAGCTCAGTGATGACGAAATGGCAAATAAAAATGTAAAGATTAGAAGTATAGAGAGGAGCAATACAGAAGAAAGTGACGAGAATATGTTCCAGGGATTTAAAGAGGGTGGGGGGGACACAACCCCCCCCCCCCCCACGGATAAGACTAGGGGGGAGAGTTGATAAGGGGTTCGGGGACTTGGGGCGTAAGTTAGGTAACGTAGACTCCATTTTCCAAAGAATTGAAAGGTTGGAACAACTAGAGAAGGCTAACAGAAACTTAACTGAAGAAATAGAGGACCTAAAAAGACAGTTAGGAAATGTAAAGGAGGAGAATGAGAAATTGAAGAAGAATAGTAATGAAAACAGAGAGAAAATAGCTACAGAAGCTAAAAATTGGAGAATAACTCAAGAAGGGAATAAGGTTTCATTCACTGACATAGTCAAACAGCAATTGAAAGAACATAATGAAGACTCAGTTATTAAAGTGATGAGACAGAAGGAGAATATAGTAAGAGAATTAGCTGACAAAAAGAAATGTATAATTATATTAGGAATGGAAGAGAAACATAACCCAGATAGAACCGCAAGAATCAAGGAGGAAAATGAAAGAGTAAGCAGTTTATTAAAATTAGTCCAGGAAGATGAACCAGAAATTATAAAGGAAATTGAGGAAAAATTCAGACTCGGAAAATATAGTACAGATAAGACCAGACCAATTAAGATTAAATTCAGGTCACAAACAACAGCAGAGAAAATTCTATCCAAGACAGGGAAACTAGCAACAAATGATCAATATAAAAAGGTATGGATAAAAAGAGAAATGAATAAGGAGGAAAGAGAGGCAGAAAAGCAGAAAAGAATTGAAGCTAAGGCAAAAAACGAGGAAAGAACGGAGTCAGAGAAAGAGAGATTCTATTGGAGAGTAGTGAACATGAAAATAAAGCAGTTCGACATACTAAAGAAAAACATAAGGGAAACAGAGAATACAATGGAAGTGGCAGAAAACTAAGAGTGTCTTACACAAATATAGATGGATTGATAACAGGATTGAATGAACTGAATGATTATTTGAAAGAAAAAGAACCGGACATAATGGGAATTGTAGAAACAAAATTAAAAGGCCCACTACCACCCAACAGTGTAGGACATGATACATACAATTATTGGATTAGAAACAGAGAGAAAAAACAAGGGGGTGGAGTTATGTTCCTGACTAAGAAGGATATAAACGTGAAAGGTGTCATATATGGAAAGAATACAGTAGAGATGATTATGATAGAAGTGGAAGACCGAGATAAGAAGAGCAGAAAATTTGTGATCAATTATGTGCCTCCGAAAACAGCCTCATGGGAGGAGAGTGAACATAAAAGTATGTTAGAGGACACAAAGATAGCATTAACTAAAATAATGGAAGACGGAGGAAGAATAGTTATGATGGGCGACTTTAATTGCAAAGAAATCTGCTGGGAAGAAATGACAGTAAAGAGTGGTGATGACTCATGGGGAAATGCTCTACTTGAGATGATTACTGACCATTCAATGACACAATGGATACAAGAGAACACTAGGTATAGAAATGAAGAAGAACCATCGAGGCTAGACTTAATAATTACATCTGAACCTAGAATAGTAGACAAGATTGAATATAAAACACCAATAGGTAAAAGTGACCACATATTGATTGAACTGGAACTTAATGAAGAAAAATATATGAAAAGAAATGAACAATATAGAAAAGGAAGAATGATGTATGAAAAAACAAACTTTGATAAAATAAGAGAATTCTTCCAACAAGAAAACTGGGAAGAAATATACAAAGAAGAAACAACAGTGGAAGAGAAATGGAATATTTTGACAAAAATTTACAAAAAAGGAGTGGAAAAGTATGTCCCAAGACAAAAACAAGAAAAAGAATATGTAAAATGCTGGTACAACAAAAGTTGTAGGGAGTTAAAGGACAAAAGAGACAAAGCCTGGAACAGATGGAAAAAAGACAGAAGACCTGAAAAATGGAAAATATATACTGGTTATAGAAATGAATATGTACAAAAGTGCAGAGAGGAAAAGAGAAAATATGAAAAAGATATCATAGAAAAGTGTAAAGATCAACCAAAACTATTCTACAGATTTGTAAACAATAAACTGAAAAACAAACAAGACTTAGAGAAATTAAGACAAGGAGGAGTTGAATACACTGAGGAAATGGAAATGGCAGAAATTATGAACAAACATTTTAAATCAGTGTTTACAAGGGAAAATATACAACCTGAAGAGATTGAGTGGAAGGAAAAAGTCCCCCCTATGGAAGAAATAGAAGTAACAAAGAATGAAATATTGACACACTTGGGTAATTTTGATGTCAGAAAATCGCATGGGCCAGATGAAATAGCAAACTGGATTCTGAAAGAATGCAGGAATGAACTGGCAGACAAAATACATAGCATAATAAGCAGTTCCTTAAAAGAAGGAAAAGTTCCAGAAGATTGGAAAAAAGCAAATATAGTACCTATATATAAAGGAGGAAATAAAGAAGAACCTACCAACTATAGACCAGTCTCTCTAACAAGTACAATAGCAAAAATATGTGAAAGAATTATCAAAAGTAGATGGGTAAAATACTTGGAAAAAAACAACGTACTAAATCCAAGGCAATTTGGATTCAGACAAGGACGATCATGCGTCACCAATTTAATATGTTTCTATTCAAGGCTAATAGATATAATACAAGAAAGAGATGGATGGGCTGATTGTGCATTTCTAGACCTAAAAAAAGCTTTTGACAAAGTACCACATAAGAAGTTGCTTAAGAAATTAGAATATGAAGGAGGAATACAAGGTAAATTGCTAAATTGGATGGAAGACTTTTTGCAAGAAAGAAAAATGAGAGTAGTGATAAGAGATCAGCACTCAAAATGGAATGAAGTAATAAGCGGTGTCCCGCAGGGAACAGTTCTGGCCCCAATAATGTTTGCTATATATATTAATGATATGGATGAAGGAATTGAAAGCTATATGAGCTTCTTTGCAGATGATGCAAAACTACTGAAAAGAGTGAAAACTGAAGAAGATTGTGAATCACTACAGAGAGATCTAAATAAAGTACAAGAATGGAGTAGGAAGTGGGAGATGGAGTTCAATACAAAAAAGTGTAGTATAATGGAATTTGGAAAAAGCAAAAAACAGAATAACAGGATCATATAATTTGGGAGAAGAAGGAATAAAAAAAGTAGAAAATGAGAAGGACCTGGGAGTCATTGTTATGAATAATATGTCACCTGAGAAACATATAAATAAGATTTTTGGAGAAACTTATAATTTAATAAGAACAATCAAAGTGGCATTTACATACCTGGATGAAGAAATGGTGAGGAAAATCCTAATCACCCTGATAAGACCAAGATTGGAATATGCAGCAACGATATGGTCACCAAGTACAAAAAAATGTATAAAAAAACTTGAAAGAATACAAAGAGCAATTACAAAACTGGCACCAACACTCTCAAAACTATCATATGAAGAGAGACTACAAAAACTTAAACTACAGACACTAGAGCAAAGAAGAGAGAGAGGAGATTTGATAGCTATTTACAGAATCATGAAAGGCATAGAAATTACTGATAGAGAGAATCTGATAAAATGGGATGACAGAAATACAAGAGGACACGGAAAGAAAATAAAAAAAGACAGCTATAGAAGAGATTTTAAAAAGAACAGCTTTCCTCACAGAGCAATAGACAGTTGGAACAAGTTAGATGAGAAAGTGGTGTGTGCAAAATCAATACATGAATTTAAAAATAGTTTAGATAAAATGAGATATGAAGACGGGACCCCACGAGCATAGCTCCCCTTCCCGTAAAATACAACTAGGTAAATACAACTAGGTAAATACACACACACACACACACACACAGACCAATTAAGATTAAATTCAGGTCACAAACTACGGCTGAGAATATCTTATCCAAAACAGGGAAACTAGCAACAAGTGAACAATATAAAAAGGTATGGATAAAAAGGGAAATGAATAAAGAGGAAAGAGAGGAAGAAAAACAGAAAAGACTTGAAGCAAAGGAAAAAAACGAGATAAGAACGGAGTCAGAAAAAGAGAGATTCTATTGGAGAGTAGTGAATATGAAACTAAAGAAAATCGACATACAAGAGAAAAACAAAAGGGAAACAGAGAACACAATGGAAGTGGCAGAAAACTAAGAGTGTCTTACACAAATATAGATGGATTAATAACAGGATTGAATGAGCTGAATGATTATTTGAAAGAAAAAGAACCAGACATAATGGGAATTATAGAAACAAAATTAAAAGGTCCACTACCACCCAACAGTGTAGGACATGATGCATATAATTATTGGATTAGAAACAGAGTGAAAAAGGAAGGGGGTGGAGTTATGTTCCTGACTAAGAAGGATATAAACGTGAAGTGTGTCACATATGGAAAGAATACAGTAGAGATGATAATGATGGAAGTAGAAGACAGAGATAAGAAGAAGAGAAAGTTTGTGATAAATTATGTGCCCCCGAAAACAGCCTCATGGGACGAGAGTGAACATAAAAGTATGTTAGAGGACACAAAGATAACATTAAACAAGAAAAATAGTTATGATGGGCGACTTTAATTGCAAAGAAATCTGCTGGGAAGAAATGACAGTAAAGGGTGGAGACGGCTCATGGGGAAACGCTCTACTTGAGATGGTTACTGACCATACAATGACACAATGGATACAGGAGAACACTAGGTATAGAAATGAAGAAGAGCCATCGAGACTAGACCTAGTAATTACATCCGAACCTAGAATAGTGGACAAAATTGAATATAAAACACCAATAAGTAAAAGTGACCACATATTGATTGAACTGGAACTTAATGAAGAAAAATATATGAAAAGAAATGAACAATACAGAAAAGGAAGAATGATGTATGAAAAAACAAACTTTGATAAAATAAGAGAATTCTTTCAACAAGAAAACTGGGAAGAAATATACAAAGAAGAAACAACAGTAGAAGAGAAATGGAATATTTTGACAAAAATTTACAAAAAAGGAGTGGAAAAGTATGTCCCAAGACAAAAACAAGAAAAGAATATGTAAAATGCTGGTACAACAAAAGCTGTAGTGAGTTAAAAGACAAAAGAGACAAAGCCTGGACCAGATGGAAAAAAGACAGAAGACCTGAAAAATGGAAAATATATACCTGTTATAGAAATGAATATGTACAAATGTGCAGAGAGGAAAAGAGAAAATATGAAAAAGATATCATAGAAAAGTGTAAAGATCAACCAAAACTATTCTACAGATTTGTAAACAATAAACTGAAAAACAAACAAGACTTGGAGAAATTAAGACAGGAGGGAGTTGAATACACTGAGGAAATGGAAATGGCGGAAATTATGAACAAACATTTTAAATCAGTGTTTACAAGGGAGAACATACAACCTGAAGAGAACGAATGGAAAGAGAAAGTCCCCCCTATGGAAGAAATAGAAGTAACAAAGAATGAAATATTAACACACTTGAGTAATCTTGATGTCAGAAAATCGCATGGACCAGATGAAATAGCAAACTGGATTTTGAAAGAATGCAGGAATGAACTGGCAGACAAAATACATAGCATACTAAATAGTTCCTTGAAAGAAGGAAAAGTTCCAGAAGATTGGAAAAAAGCAAATATAGTACCTATATATAAAGGAGGAAATAAAGAAGAACCTACCAACTATAGACCAGTCTCTCTAACAAGTACAATAGCAACAATTTGTGAAAGAATTATCAAAAGTAGATGGGTAAAATATTTAGAAAAAAACAAAGTGTTAAATCCAAGGCAATTTGGATTCAGACAAGGACGATCATGCGTCACCAATTTAATATGTTTCTATTCAAGGCTAATAGATATAATACAAGAAAGAGATGGATGGGCGGACTGTGCATTTTTAGATCTAAAGAAAGCTTTTGACAAAGTACCACATAAGAAGTTGCTTAAGAAATTAGAAACTGAAGGAGGAATACAGGGCAAACTACTAAATTGGATGGAAGACTTTTTGCAAGAAAGAAAAATGAGAGTAGTGATAAGAAACCAGCACTCAAAATGGGATGAAGTAATAAGCGGTGTTCCGCAGGGAACAGTTCTGGCCCCAATAATGTTTGCTATATATATTAATGATATGGATGAAGGAATAGAAAGCTATATGAGCTTCTTTGCAGATGATGCAAAACTACTGAAAAGAGTGAAAACTGAAGAAGATTGAGAATCACTACAGAGAGATCTAAATAAAGTACAAGAATGGAGTAGGAAGTGGGAGATGGAGTTCAATACAAAAAAGTGTAGTATAATGGAATTTGGAAAAAGCAAAAACAGAATAACAGGAGCATATAAATTGGGAGAAGAATGAATAAAAAAAGTAGAAAATGAGAAGGACCTGGGAGTCATTGTTATGAATAATATGTCACCTGAGAAACATATAAATAAGATTTTTTGAGAAACTTATAATCTAATAAGAACAATCAAAGTTGCATTTACATACCTGGATGAAGAAATGGTGAAGAAAATCCTAATCACCCTGATAAGACCAAGATTGGAATATGCAGCAACGATATGGTCACCAAGTACAAAAAAATGTATAAAAAAACTTGAAAGAATACAAAGAGCAATTACAAAATTGGCACCAACACTCTCAAAACTATCATATGAAGAGAGACTAGAAAAACTTGAACTACAGACACTAGAGCAAAGAAGAGAGAGAGGAGATTTGATAGCTATTTACAGAATCATGAAAGGCATAGAAATTACTGACAGAGAGAATCTGATAAAATGGGATGACAGAAATACAAGAGGACACGGAAAGAAAATAAAAAAAGACAGCTATAGAAGAGATTTGAAAAAGAACAGCTTTCCTCACAGAGTAATAGACAGTTGGAACAAGTTAGATGAGAAAGTGGTGTGTGGAAAAACAATACATGAATTTAAAAATAGTTTAGATAAAATGAGATATGAAGACGGGACCCCACGAGCATAGCTCCCCTTCCCGTAAAATACAACTAGGTAAATACAACTAGGTAAATACACACACACACACACACACACACACACATATATATATATATATATATATATATATATATATATCTATATATATATATATATATATCTATATATATGTTTGTATGTATGTTCACTGGGACCCATTCAATGTTGTATATATAGGCCTATACATGCTCTTAGGGATATTTTTACTTTGCCTTTTTGTGTGTTGTAAAGTTGTATGTGACCGTAAACGGATTAGTTTTATCCCATGATGTCATCTTATCATGAAAGATAGTAATGATATTAAGACCGGACCTTTGTGTTCTAGTGTCTTTAAACTAAGATTATAAGATATGTTATAGAAATAGGCG
Source organism: Oratosquilla oratoria (assembly GCF_046742065.1). Taxonomy (NCBI): domain Eukaryota; kingdom Metazoa; phylum Arthropoda; class Malacostraca; order Stomatopoda; family Squillidae; genus Oratosquilla; species Oratosquilla oratoria. The sequence goes on from NC_134783.1 coordinate 85,186,325, forward strand.
CTCAGAGAAAATGTTTTTGCCGAAATAAAAATATAGAAATACAATATGAATTGTGTTTGTTTGCCCATATAGATGAAATTACATTTTATCAAGACAATGAGGTAGACTCACAAAGCTCCATAATTTTTAATACGGTTAGTAGAGCAACATGAAAACCCACTGGTTTGGAGAACCAGTAGGATAGTAACAACTCTTGTTGACGAACTCGCATACGTGCTAGTCATCAAATCAGGCCTTTGCGGCAAAGTGTAAACAGAGTACAAGATGTCAGGGGCGTTATTTGGCGGCACAACCCGTTCTTCTAGTAAGAACTTAGTAGAATTTCGGGCAGGAAAGATGTATTTAAAGGGTAAGATGGTGCATCCAGACAAAAGGAAAGGGCAAGTGTACCTTTATCAAGCTGATGACTCCCTCATGCACTTCTGCTGGAAAGATAGGACCACGGGTACGGTAGAGGAGGTAAGCATAAGGTCTTGTGAATATGAAAAAAAATGGTTGATCTATGGAAATATCAAACACACATTCTTCGAGTTAATAAGATACATATATGTTTTGGACAGTAATTTGTCTCATCTTTTAATTTTTTCTCTGTACAAAAAGGGTTTTTACATTCACCAGGGAGGTAGCCAGCTAAGCCATTCACTCACCCACTCTTTCAACAAATATTTGTGGTATTTAGAAAAGATATTTGCCAGTCTCACAGCAGCAGTTCTTACCTATGCTGTCAGCTGGATCTTAACATTCTGAGTATTTGAACCCCATACATAAGTACTGCAAATTAAAAGTAACTAGTGATTTCTAAAAAATTAATGGTTACTTGGTTTACTTGATGACATCTTGAGGTCTTTTGACACAGTCGTGGTGGTCCACTGCTAACATCCTTATATTTACCAAGAGTGAGGTTAGGCGTCACAGATGAAAGTCTTGGTAAATTTATAGAAACATGGGTAAATATTTAGAAGTGCACACCTGTGCGATATAGCAATAGAAAATTATTAATTTAGAAAATTATAATACATTAACATAATATATAGTTTTGGTAAAATTTTAGGGTATTTGTTCAATTTTGCACCTGGACGCAATATAGCAATAGAAAATTAAATGTTAATTTTATAAATTATAATACATGAGCGTAATGTGCGATTTTCTTGGCGGAAATAAAAATATAAAATACCTTGCTACCAATACATGAGCGTAATGTGCGATTTTCTTGGCGGAAATAAAAATATAAAATACCTTGCTACCAGCAAATATAGTAATGAATGAAGGTGCTAGCATAGGATTGGGATGCCATCTTCTCTATCGAGTGTTTGTCCTTTGCCTGGTCTAGTTGAAATGTCAGTTACGAGGTATACGGCCTCGGTACTTCTGGCAGTACCTCGCGAGGTACATATTCTTGAAGGAATGCCTTGGAGCTGAAATCCATGCATTCCTTCATGCTGCAAGAACCCTACGTACCTCACAATCTGAGAGTGATTGAACAGCCTGCCAACATCTCTCACAATGACGAGGACGATCCGGATGACCTTTAAATTGTAGGTACCGGTATATTAAACACGGGTTAGGTTAGACGAATTTATCATCCTTTCATTTCTTTGACGTTGGCATCTATCGTAAAAAACATGGCGTACCATCCGTCCAGCGCGACTTTGTTACTAACAGAATCTGTTTTAGCAACCTTTCTGATTTTTATTTCCGCCAAGAAAATTGCATATTATGTTAATACATTATAAGTTACAAAATTAATAATTAATTTTCTATTGCTATATTGCATACAGGTGTAAAACTGAACATTTTCCAATTTTAGTTGTGCACACCTATGTGATATAGCAATAGAAAATTGATTATTGATTTTGTAGATTATAATAGGTCAATGTAATATGTGATTTTCTTGGAGGTAATCAATATAAAAGTTACTTAAACATATTTTCTAATGAACGAAGTTCCGGCAGTTGAATGATATGCCATGTTTGTTTTGATAGGTGCTGAGGTCAAGGAAATGAAAGGATGATAAATTGTAATTTATATTCTATTCTAACCTAACTTAACCTACCTAACCAATCTACATAACCTAATCAATGTTTAACCACTTCCATACGGTGACGCCTACGTAGGCGGCATGAGGAGCAAGTGGGTACTCGATGATGCCGACCTCGGCATCTTGATTATATTTATTGTAGTCGTACCTACGTAATCTCCATTCTCTCTAAACTGGCTTCATCAATTTTCTATGGTTATCAAAATACACGGGTGAAAGAGAACGAACGATTGAGCACTGACTTTATTTTTTATAATGCGATTATTGTGACGCAACATCGCACGTCAGGCAGCTAATGGTGCCAGATGTGCGATGTGCCCCGGAGTGAAGCGGTTAATACATCATATTCGATATTTGTTCAGTTCTATACATGGATGTGATATAGCATTAGAAAATTAAATATTAATTTTGTAAATTATAATACATGAATGTAATATGCGATTTTCTTGGAGGAAATAAAAATAAAAAATACCTTGCTACAAGCAAATATAATAACGAACAAAGTCGCTAGCATAGGATTGGGACGCCATCTTGTCGTTTGTCAAGTGTTGTCTGCTCGGTCCATTTGAGGCCTGGTATACATCCTCGGTACTTCTGCCAGTACCTCGTGAGGTATATATTCTTGAAGGAATGCTATGGAGCTGAAATCCATGCATTCCTTCAAGCTAAAAAAAACCTATATACCCTGCAATTAGAGTGATTGAACAGGCCGCCAACAACCGTGACGACGACGACAATCCAGATGACCTTAACCACTTCACTCCGGACTTAAATCTCGCGGGCAGCAGCCAATGCCAGCCATACGACGTGTCGTAATAATACTCGCATCATAAAATATAGTCACCGCTTATATCGATCGTTCTCTCTTTCACCCGCGAATTTTGAAAACCACAGAGAATGGGATTCAGGGCACATTTGGGAGAATGTAAAAACACAGGGGCGACTACAATAAATATAATCAAGACGCTGATATGGCAGCGTCGTGAATCCACTTGCTCCTCATGACGCCTACGTAGGCGGCACCGTATGGAAAGGGTTAACCTCTTCAGTACGGGCTAAAATCTCGCGGGCAGCATTAGCTGCCAGACGTACGATGTGTCGTAATAGTACTTGCATCATAAAATATAGTCACCGCTTATATCGATCGTTCTCTGTTTCACCCGTGAATTTTGATAACCATAGAAAATGTGATGAAGACAGTTTAGAGAGTTTGTCATTCCGCAGGGGCAACTACAATAAATATAATCAAGACGCCGATATGGCAGCCTCGCGTATCCACTTGGTCCTCATGCCACCTACGTATGCGGCACTGTATGGAAGGGGTTAAATTACAGGTACTGATTTACTAAATACACGTTAGGTTAGGTTAGATGAATTTATCATCCTTTCATTTCTTCGATGTCGGCAACTATCATAACAAACATGGCATACCATTCGTCCGGCGCAACTTCGTTACTTACGAAATCTGTTTTAGCAACTTTTTTGTTTTTTATTTCTGCCAAGAAAATTGCATATTATGTTGATACATTATAATTTACAAAATTAACCACTTCCATACGGTGCCGCCTACGTAGGCGGCATGAGGAGCAAGTAGGTACTCGCTGATGCCGAAGTCGCCATCTTGATTATATTTATTGTAGTTGTACCTACGTAATTTTCATTCTCTCTAAACTGGCTTCATCAGTTTTCTATGGTTATCAAAATACACAGGTGAAAGAGAACGGACAATTTAGCACTGCCTTTAATTTTTATAATGCGATTATTATTTCGAGACATTGCACGTCGGGCAGCTAATGCTGCCAGACGTGCGATGTGCCCTGGAGGGAAGAGGTTAATATCTAATTTTCTAACGCTATATCGCGTTCATGTACACAACTGAACATTTACTTCAAATTATAAAGATCATCTGGGTCATTGTCGTCATCACAGATGCTGATGGCCTGATTATTATTGTACCTCAATTAACAGATGATGGCAGAACCCTGTGTTCTCTCATAAAATCCAAGGAAACCCTATTGTCTTTGTAACAGCGCTTATTAACGTTACCTGGAGTCTGAGAACACCCGGGCCATGTGAAAGCAGTCATCCGATAGTGACTGGACTGGCATGGTGTCCGTACTGTATCCTAGCAGCTTCATTCATTAATAAATTTGCCTGTAGCAAGTTTTTTTTTTTTTTTCTGCCAAGAAAATCACATATTACATTCATGTATTAAGATACTTGTAACTAGGTACACACACACACGCATATTTCTTTTTCCTCTTCCTCCTCTGCCTGAGACCTAACCTACCATATATACTCGCGTATAGGTCGCACTTTTTTAAACTAGATATTTTGCCAAAATCAGGGGTGCAACCTATCCACACGACATTAACGAGGGATGTCACCACTGTCACCAAAGTCGCAACAATTGGCGATTTCAATGTGACAATGACACGGAATTTCAGTGGTGTTTGCACAATATGCATTGGAAAACTTTTCAAGCCTTTTGTATGCTATTGCTGCTACAAAATCATAGATCAATTAGAATAAAATTGTAAAATATTCTCTTTTGTATGTTTTATAGTGTTTATAAGCAATGTGACCTTGACCCTTTGTTTACCATATGTTACTGTACATCACCTGTTTCACTCGTGGCTGTGTTTCTATGATATGTGCTCAAATTATGTTTTCGTAGTGTAACGTAACATAACTTAAAAACTTATGATTTTCATAATAAATTATTTTCGTAAACTTCCATTATGCCTACTGTACTGTTAGATCTATGGTACATCACGCGGAGTTTTAGGCCTAATAACTGCAAACCCAAATCATGAGTATCAGTAAGAGAAAGAGCGATGAAGTAGGTTTTAAGCTGAAAGTGGTGGATTATGCATAAGAACATGAAAACAAATCTGCAGAAAGGGAGTTTGGGGCTTCAGAAAAGGTAGTGAGGGGATGGAGAAAGCAGAAAGATCAGCTTAAAGAAATTTTCTTCTATACTGTTGTATAGTGTCCACTTGACAGTCAAACTCTTTATTTTTTTTTTTGTCAAGTTGACTATAACGTTTTTTATGCAAGTGCATTTGTTTACGATTATAGTTTTAGAAACAACCATTGTTTATGTAAGTTTGCATTATGTGCACGCGTAACAGTCGGACAATCTACGTGTGTTCTGATATTAAAATTTTGTGAGTAAAGTTTTGAAATAAAGGTAAATATCTGATCATTTTTATGTTTGAATGGATCTTGTAAATCACCAGATTATAGTGCGACCTATCCACGGGTCAACCGCAAATATCCACTTTGACAGCCACAAACTAGTGGTGTGACCTATATGCGAGTATATAAGGTAACCTAGGGTGTGCATTACCTAGCTGGAGGGCAAAGTAGTGTATGTATTATCCCCCTCTATATGATAATGCCTATGTCAGCATCATGAGGTGCAACTGGGTACACAAGATGCCAGCATTTACATCTTAAATATACTTAATATGTATTCTATGAACAGGCTTTATTGCATTTTTTGTGGTTATCAACATTCAGTGTAAAATTTTATATTTTATAACACATATTTTGATGCATCATCGTACATCAGGCAGCCAATGTTGTACTCAAGAATTTGACTCATATTGAAGAAGTTAACTAGAGAGGTAAAGCAGTCCCCCCTTCACCCGACCCTTAAGATGTATTACGTAAGAGAGAGGCTTTGCCTGTGGACAACCTCCCCAACTTGCTATTGACCAATATCCCTCATCAGATAAATAAGATGATAAGGTGATGGAATAAGATACCTGTGATATTTCATTGACCATGATGTGAACCCAGCTATTTTTGTCTTGTTTAGTGCTGTGCTAGGATGGGTAATTGTTGATATGGAAACAGGATAGTTTTTAAAGTATTATTTTGTTTATTTTGGCAGGATCTCATCATTTTTCCTGATGACTGTGAGTATGTGAAGATTACACAGTGCAGTACAGGACGGGTTTATCTGCTGAAATTCAAGTCGATCAATCGCAAACTTTTCTTTTGGATGCAAGTAAGTATGTGGGCTTTTTCCATAGGATATCACTCTTGATTATGGTAATTAGGAAAATGTATGTGAATATTTTTTCTTTTGATTGGTCTATGTATATACCAAGAGCTTTTTCCCCCTTCTAAAGGAGGTAGCCAAGTCGGAGTACATACCTGTTCCACCCTTTCCACTCTCCTCCACCACCCTTTTCTCCCTCTCATCTTAGCTCCTCATGGATGATGGGTTATTCCTATATCCTGCCCACTGCCCTAGATCAGAAACAATGCAGCAAGACACAGTAAGGCTGCTTCACTTAATTGGTAACCCTCCCTCTTATTCCTATATCCTGCCCACTGCCCTAGGTCAGAAACAATGCAGCAAGACACAGCACATACACAGTAAGGCTGCTTCACTTAATTGGTAACCCTCCCTCTTTGTCCCCTCATGCAGAAGAAAAAACAAGGAGAAATCCCTTTGGGCTGTCAAAATATTCACACATGAGCACCCCTGCCCCTCCCTTCCTTGCATAACAGTATCATCTATACACAGCCACTTTTCACTCATCCCTGTCTCCTGCCTTCTCCCTTCCTTGCTCAACAGACAGTCTCCTCTTGATCAATGCCCCCCTCACTCCATCCATCTCATCCTCGGTCACCCCCTCAAATTCACTCCATCTATCTCTGCCCTCCACACCTCTTTTACTAATATTTCTTCACTCATTTCCATGTGTCCAATCCGTCCCAATACTCTTTCATCTGCCCTATCTGTTGTCTCCTTTTCTAGTCTTGCTCTCAATGCAACCTGCTAAACTTCAAAAATTTCATCTCAAACATATTTAAACTTTTCCTCTCTGCCTCTCCAATTCTGAATCTCTCCCCCATACAAAACTGTTGGCACAACCCCTTCATACAATCTCTTCTTTACATCCATTTTTTAATTCACCAAGGCATTTCCTTACTTTTCTCAATCTACAAATTACCTCTACCTCCACTCCATTTCTTGCCATATGTGACCCCAAATACCTAAAGCTATCCACTTCCTCCAGCCTCTTTTAAGACTTGCTTCCAACTCACTGTCATCATCCTTTCCTCTTTAACCCATTCCATACGGTGCTGCACATGTAGGCGTCATGAGGAGCAAGTGGATTCGCGACGCTGTCATATCGGCGTCTTGATTATATTTATTGTAGTCGCCCCTGTGTTTTTACATTCTCCCAAATGTGCCCTGAATACCATTCTCTGTGGTTTTCAAAATTCGCGGGTGAAAGAGAGAACGATCGATATAAGCGGTGACTATATTTTATGATGCGAGTATTATTACGACACGTCGTACGGCTGGCATTGGCTGCTGCCCGCGAGATTTAAGTCCCGTAGTGAAGTGGTTAACATCTCATCAACTTGCTTTTACCCATATATACCTTCAAATTTCTCCTGTTGCATACCTTCCCAAACTGTCACTAACTCCCTTAATCCCCTTCTGACCCTACCACAACTGTAGTGTTGTCAGCAAACAGCAACTGGCTCACCTGTTTTTCTCCATTTTCTTTAACCGTCCCCAGCCCCTTGCCCATTACCCTCACATTTACCTCCTGCACCAACCCATCTTTGTACACATTGAACAGCCATGGTGACATAACACATCCCTGTTACAGTCCCACCTTTACTGAAAACCACTCGCTCTCCATTTCCAATTCTAACACAGGCACTATACCTCTCATAAAAACTCTAGCCTGCCCTTAACAGCTTTCCCCCAATCCCATATATCTGTAAAACCTCCCAGAGTAACTTTCTGTCTACCCTGTTATAAGTCTCTTCTAAATCCATAAAGGCCCAAAATACATCCTTACCTTTTGCTATAGCTTTCTGCCATATCTGTCTTATCACAAAAATCTGATCCATGCAACCCCTATCTTTCCTAAACTCACACTGTTCCTTGTGAATTACTTCCTCTGTTCCTCTCCTAATCCTCTCAGAAGTTCTCGGTTAAAACCCTCCTGTAAGCCTTCCCAATTACACTCGATGAACTGATCCCTCTGAAACTACTACACTCACATTTCTCCCCTTTTTCCCTTGCAAAGCTGAACTATACAGGCTCTGTTCCAGTCCTGCGGTACTCTAACCTCCCTTAGATGCACATTAAAGACCCTCACTAGCCAGTCCATTATTACTGTACCTCCCTTCTTCAGACACTCCTTATGACAACCATCTAACCCTGGTGCCTTACCTGCTCTCATCATTTAGTAACTACTTGCACCTCATCTTTTCTTATTTCTCCATTTCCTCACCCGTCACTAATTTTCTTAGCGCCTCCCACTGCTACCAGCACTCCCTATCCTCCACATTTAGTAGCTTCCAGAAATAGTCTGCTCATCTTCCCCTTACCATCTCCTCTTTCATTATCATCTTGATCTGCGCCTTTTACTGTTTCATCACGACTTAACCTCCCTTTCCTCTCTTAACTTCTGTCCAAAACATCTTTGTATTACTTTGAGAATTTTCTGTCATACTATTCTCCATTTAATTTTTTTTTGTACCACATATGTTTCTCTCCTCTTACTTTGCAAGCAGTCCCTGAATGCTTGCTTTTGCTCTTCAACAACCTTCTTTACTTCATCATCCCATGACTCGCTACCCTTCCATCTATTTACTCCCATCCTTCTTGTTCCACACACTATCTTTGCACACCTTGTTACTCCCTCTTTGAAACACCCCAATTCCATTTTTGTGCTGATGCCAATGCTGATTCCTATTTACCATTAATTGCCGATTCTGATACTGATGCCAATTCCTATTCACTCTTAGTTGCCAATGCCAATTCCACTTTATATAATTATGGTATATCAGTTTTAGTATAAAGTAATTGAACCATGATTTTTACGTACATATACCAAAGGCTTCCCCCTTACACGGGGGCTAGCCAAAAAGAAAAAGGCATAGAAACCACTCCCACCCATTCCATTTCCTATATATTCCACTCCCCTCCACCCTCCTCCCGGCACCTCCTGGATGACGGGTCATCCCTGCATCTTGTCCACTGCCCTGGGTCAGAGGCAGTGTCACAAGACACAGCACATCCACAGCAAGGCTGCTTCATAAATTTGGCGACCCCCCCTCTCCATCCCCTCATGCAGAAAAGGAGATGGGGAGAAATCCCTTCGGGCTGTGTCAAATTTTTCTCATGCATACTTCCTCACCCCCCATCCCCCACCCACTCCCCCTCATGCATCACAGCATCATCCATACTCAACCCTTCTCCATTCACCCCTATCTTCTGTCCTCTCCTGTCCTTCCTCCATAGACATTCCTCTCTTTTGTAATGCCCCTTTCACCCCATCCATCCATGTCATCCTAGGACACCCCCTCATATTCACTCCTTCCACCTCTGCCTTCCACACTTCTTTTACTAATCTTTCTTCACTCATTCTTTCCATGTGTCCAAACCATCCCAATACTCTTTCATCAACCCTATCTCCCAACTCCCTTTCCACCCCCATTCTCCTCCTCACCTCATTTCTCACTATCTAGCCTAGTAACCCCTATCATACTTCTCATACATTTCATCTCAAACACATTCAAACTCCTCTCTTCCTCTCTCATGTTCCATGTTTCTGGCCCGTACAGTGCTGTTGGCACAATCATTCCTTCATATAACCTCCTCTTAGCATCCATTCCCAGATGTCTATTTCTTATTACATTTTTTAATCCACCAAGGCATTTTCTCACTTCTCTCAGTCTACATTCTACCTCCACCCCCACTCCTCCCTTTCCTGCCAAATTCGCACCCAAGTATCTAAAACTATCCACTTCCTCCAGTCTCTCACCCTTTATGCTCACTTCGAGCCTGCTGTCACTCTCTCCCCTTGTACATCTCATCACCTTACTTTTGCCCACATTTATCTTCAGCTTCCTTCTTTCACACACCTTCTCAAACTCTGTCACTAACTTCCTCAATCCCTCCTCCGATCCTGCTACAAGCACAGTGTCGTCAGCAAACAACTACTGGCTCACCTCCCACTTTTCTCCATTTTCTTTAACCATCTCCAACCCCTGACCCACTACCCTTGCATTCACCTCTTGCACCACCCCATCCATGTAAAGATTGAACAGCCAGGGCGACATAACACATCCCTGATGGAGTCCCACCTTTACCTCAAACCATTCACTCTCTCCATTTCTAATCCTAATACAAGCTCTACTACTCGCGTAAAAACTCTTGACTGCTCTTAACAGCTTTCCTCCTATCCCATATATCTGGAGCACCTCCCATAGTGCCTTCCTATCTACCCTGTCATAAGCCTCTTCCAGATCCATAAAAGCCCAAAAAACATCCTTATCTTTTCCTATAGCTTTCTCACATATCTGTCTTACCACAAAATTCTGATCTACACAACCCCGACCTGCCAGATGTTTTTAATTTAGTGATTTTTAGGCCTCTAAAATCTACTAGTAAAAGAGGTATGGAAGGCAGATGTGGGGGGAGTAAACATGAAGGGACGTCCTAGGATGAGGTGGATGGATGGGGGTGAAGGGGGCTTTGGGGAAGAGGGGAATGTCTGTTGAGGAAGGACGGGAGATGACAGAAGACAGGGGTGAATGGAGAATGGTTGTATATGGATGATGTTGTGGTGCATGAGGTGGAATGGGGTGAGGTAGTATGTGTGAGCAAAATTTGATGCAGCCCGTCTTCTCCTTTTATGCATGGGGGGACGGAGAGAGGGGGTCGCCGATTTAATGAAGCGGCCTTGCTGTGGATGTGCTGTGTCTTGCGACACTGCTTCTGACCCAGGGCAGTGGACAAGGTGCAGGGATGACCCGTCATCCAGGAGGTGCTAAGATAAGAGGGAGGGTGGAGGGGTGTGGAGTGTATTCAGGGATGGAATGGGTGGGAATGATTTTATGCCTTTCCCTTTTTGGCTACCTCCCTTGTAAGGGGGAAAAAGCCTTGGTATATGTATGTATGTATGTAAAATCTACTTACAAAAATTGTATTTTTGAATAACAGAGCTATTAAGCCAAAATGCATAAAGATGTATTGTTATATATTTGCTTGTCAAAATACATAAAAAATCTTTCTAAATGATTCATTTGGCTATAAATTGCTGCAGAGTAAGTGGGAGTTAATCCATCCGCCAGTTTTTCGCACTTACAAGCGGTTAAGATTGATAGAGTCCACGGACGCCCAGACGGTTTACTCCCATATTACTCTCGCTCAATTTCTGTTGTAGAAACTTTGCAGTTTCAACAAGTATATGTATGTATATATATATGTATATATATGTACATACTTATAATTTTTAGTTTAATTTTATATAAGAAATACAAAAGTAAAACTAAAAATTAATATAATTTGCTCAAACATTTACTCCAACTTGTGCTGTTACTTTAAAGGCATCGACAAAATATTGTTGATGCTGATGCCAATTTACCAAAAAAGTGCTGATTCTTGCAGATGCCAATTAATCAGCACACCCCTATATTTGGAATCAGTTTTGCAGCTTGTCATAATTTTTCCAATCTGTCAGTGTCTTTAATGATATTTGGTGACCATATGGAAACAGCATATTCCAAATGTGGATGAATTAACAATTTATATAGCTTGTTGATAAGAGATGGACTTTTGAAGTAAAAAAAATCACACAATCGGTCTTAGAATCTTATTTGGTTTCTCAGAGGCTACACTGCTTAGATGATTTGAGATCATTACTAATAATTACATTGAGATCCTTTTCACTATCCACTTTTGTTAACGAATTACCAAATAACTTGTAATTGTGCTTGCTGTTATTTTTACCTATGTGCATCAATCAATCAAATCTGCCATCCTGAGTTCACTGCTGAACAAAGGCCTCCTTCATAGCATTCCATGATTCACACAACCATGCCATCCTCTGCCATTTCACTCCTGCAAACTTCTCAATCTCATCTCTCCTCCTGTTTGGTCTCCCTCTTCCATGCTTCCCATCTCGCGGTGTCCGCCCAGTAACACACTTACTCAATCGCTCATCAGTTGTTTGCACTAACTTACCTGCTCAATTCAACTTCCTCTCTTTTACCGCCTCCACAATATCTTTCACTCTAGTCTGCTCTCACTCAACTTGCTCTTTTTCGGTCTCTCAGCATTATTCCCATCATTGATCTCTCCATTCTCCTCTGTGCAGTCCTTAGTTTTTTTTCCATTGTCTTCGTCAGTTTCCAAGTCTTACAACCATAGATTATTGCTAGCAGAATGCGTTGATTGTAAACTTTACATTTCAAACATAAAGGTAGAGAGCCTCTTAGGATTTTATTATACTTACCAAACACTCTCCAACCATTTGTAATGCATCTTTTTATTTCACTATCATTATCTTTGGTTACTTTCACCATCTGGCCCAAATAATTATACTCTTCAACTTCCTCAAAACTCACCGTCGTTTAAAATATCTTTGAACTTTCGTGTTGAACATCACTTTGGTTTTACTTTTATTCATTTTTAAACCTACTTTGAGACTTTCCTCGTTCAAATCACTCAGTAAATCTTGCAAGTATTCTGCTGTTTCTGAAATGAGAATGTCATCTGCAAATCTTAGGTGGTTCAAATATTCGTCATTAATCTTCAAACCTTTCTCTTCCCAACTCAACCTTCTGAAAATCTCTTCCAAGCAAGCTGTAAATAATTTGGGTGAAATTATATCGCCTTGCCATACTCTTTTCTCGATCTTGATCTTTTCTTTATCTTTATGTAGTTGAATTGTAGCGGTCCCTTTTCACAGAAATATTTTCTGAAACCCTTACGATCTGTTTGTTTGAACCCTGATTGCGTAGCAAGTTTAGTATTGCTATTTGTTCTACTGAGTCAAAGGTTTTCTCATAATCTACAAAAGCTAAACAGAAAGGTATATTGTATTCTGTAATTTTCTCGATTAGTTGACTCATCTCCTGCAAATGATCTAGAGTCGAGTATCCGCTCCTAAAGCCTGCTTGTTCTCTCAGTTGGTTTCCATCTAAAACTTGACTTAGTCTATTTGTAAGGATCTTGGAGAACACTTTATATAGATTTGATAGCAAGCTAATTGGTCGATAGTTACTAAAGTCCTTCTGGTCTCCTTTTTTTATGAAGCAAAATCACTATAGCATTGAACTACGATTCAGGAACGCTTTCCTGGCATAAGCACTGGGTGTACAACTGAGTTAACTTAATATTTTTTCCCTGCATCATTCAAGAAATCTATCAATATACCATCTTCCCCAGGTGCTTTTCCTCGTTTCATATTTTTTAGAGCCAATTCTACTTCATCCTTTGTAATCTCTGGTACACTACTAATGTCTACAGATGAATTTACTGACTCAACTACTGTCTTCGACGAGTAAAGCCCTTGATAAAATTCTTCTACTCTTTTTACCATTGTGTCCCTGCATTTAATGATTTCTCCATTTCTATCTTTTAAACATATTTGCCGTCTTCCTAAAGCATGTTTGCATTTGGTCCCTTTAATACTTTTACCTTTCTGAAAAGTTTCCTCTATTTCATCCTTTTTTCTTTTCTTTTTTTCCCTCTGCCTTTAGTTCTACTCTTTCTATTTTGTCTCTCCTGCTATTAATCTGCATGGTCCTCCTTGTTTTAATTTGGTCATTTGTAGTGTTGGAGTATTTGTTTTCTCAAATACTTTTTGTATTTCCTAATTTGTCTGCCGATTCCCTAATGATATTCATTAAATTCAAATTCATATCATCGAAGGTGTCCTCATTAGTTCTTAGAGCTTCAAATCTGTTTTTTAATTTCTAATCGACATGGCTCTTGTAGTCGTTAACCCCTTCCATACGGTGCCGCACACGTAGGCGTCATGGACTTAGATCTCGGTGGCAGCAACCAATGCCAGCCGTACGACGTGTCGTAATAATACTCGCATCATAAAATATAGTCACCGCTTATATCGATCGTTCTCTCTCTTCATCCGTAAATTTTGATAACCATAGAAAATGCGATTACAAAAGAATTAGAAAGAATGTCATTATGGAGGGGAGACTACAATAAATATAATCAAGACGCCGATATGGCAGCCTCGCGAATACACTCGCTCCCCATGATGCCTACGTGTGCGGCACCGTATGGAAGGGGTTAAGATTCTCAAGCCTATCCACCATGTCAAGGTGTCAACTCTTGGACAGGTTATCCACATATAGAAGTAGCTAAAGATGAGAGAGGAACATCCTTGCACCTTTTGCTCCCATCACACACACTGTTCACTCTTGGCTTTATCCATGTAAAGATTGTACCTTATCATGATCACAGCAATATTACTGCATTATTATTTCCATTGCACTTCTCACATGGAACAGGTTATCACCTTAATCTGCAACTCAGTCACCCATGCATATTTTAACTTTATAAACATCCTATTTTTGACCATTTATGGTCATTCACTCTCACATTTCCCAGTCTAGTACAGGTTATGCTAATCTAAACATAGCTAAAGAAAGCAATATACATCACTAACATCTACACACCATCCTCCACATCAGCCCCTCAGGGGTTACAACCCACAACTTGTTTATTTATTTATTTTTGGAGCCTTGTTTACGAAGTGAGTTAGGGCATCACTACTTACGACGTAAGTCAAGGTGATAGATGTTTGAGCCCTGCCACCAGCAAGTTGAACTAAGGCCATGGTTTATTAATTTTCCTGACACAAAGTCCTCTGTAAAGGGCACTGTCCTAGCCTTCTGATAGGGGGGAATTTTGAAATGTTAAACTGAACCATCATTATTGTTATTATTATTATCAGCATTATTATTATTTTTTTTATTTTTTATGTATTTATTTATTTATTTTATTATTTATTTATTATTATTATTATTTATTTTATTTATTTATTTATTTTTTTGCAGGAGCCAAAAGTTGAGAAAGATGACGAGTTGGCACGCAAGGTGAACGAGTTGCTTAATAATCCACCCACTCCTGGATCACAAAGGTCATCTGGCTCTACACCAAACCCAATGTTGGGCTCAGACTTGTCAACCCTTTCCAACATCAGGGATTCTGATATTCAGAACCTATTTGGTAACATGTCCCAGCATCAACTGGTTCAACTTCTTGGTGGAGGAATGTCAAGTCTGGCTACATTGTTAGGGCCAGGGTAAGTGTTCTGGTCAATTGTTTTGTGTTTATTAACAATTATTAGCTTCTTGAGGGAGAGTATATACAGTTATGAAAATGTAGCAAAGTTGAGAATAGAGGTGAGTCTTACTTTGCCTTTCAAAATTCTGTGTGAATATTTATAGGCTATGATTAGATATATTCACATATACCAAAAGGCCTATTCACCCTTGTAAAGGGGAAGGTTGAGTCAAAGCATACATCTATTCCACATTGATCCAAAAACTTGTTTGTTGTCCCATTTAAGCACATTGTGGATGAACTGTCATCCCAGTCCCCGCCACACTGGGTCAGACAATACAGCAAGACAGCACTTCCACAACAGTATCTGACAGCCAGTCAGTATACTCCCACCACTTCATTATATAATGATACCCCCTATTTTCCATTCATTCCTTTCTTTCATATGCACACTTTCATGTTCAACAGATATTTCTTGTCTTCATTGCCCCCTCTCATCTTATCCATCCACCTCATTTCTGGTCTTCTCAAACTCACTGCATCCATGTATGCATTCTAAACTTTCCTTACAAGTCTTTTCTCACTTACTCTTTTTCATATACTTAAACCATCTCAGCATTCTTTGATCAACCTTATCTGCCAGCTCTTTCCTTCCCTGCTATCTCCCTCACCTCTACATTTGTCCTTGTAATATACAGCATACTTTAGAAACCCTTTATCTCGAGCATGTTTAGGTTCTTCCATTTTGTTTCCATTTAATTCCAAGTCTTCCCCATGGAGTTCCATGAGCATAATCACTCCCTTGTACAGTTGTCTATTTGCATTCATCCTCCTACTTATTTTTCATTATTTTTTCCATTTCTCCCAAACACCTACAGGCTCCCTTTATGCTATAGTTTAACTCCACCTTGACTCCATCCCCTGCTACATTTCTAAATATGTAAAGCTTAGTTCTACCCACAGCCTCTAACACAGAACCACCATCACCCTGTGTATATCTCTTCACCATACGCCCACATATATTTTCAGCTTTTTCATCTCTCATACCCTTCCATACTCCACTAAATGCTTCACTCTATCCTTTAATAGTTCCAATGTATTAACTAATGAGGTTTTCAGGTGGTTCGGTTTTGGATGAAAGCTGGTAAGGCACCAAGGTTAGTTGGGTGTCCTATGGAGTGTCTGTTGAAGGGAGTAATAGTTATAATGGATTGACTACTGAGATTGGTTTAAGGCAGTTTGTGTGGTTTTAATATGAGGTATTATGTAGGCATTTTTCCAGATTGTTGGAATCTTATTGTGCATCCAGGTGTGGTTGAAGACAATAGTTAAGGCTTTTATTGCATTTGAGTCAAGGTGTTTGAGATCTTATCTAGGCCTTAAGGATGGGAGTTTGAAAAAAACATTGCCTCTTCTATATCTGTTTTGGAGAAAGGAGTGGCATCTTGTGTTTATTTTTATTTATTTGTTCATTTTATCTTGATTTTATTATTATTTATGCTTATTTTATTCATTTCATTTAGTAAAAAAAGATGTTTTGGAAGGAAATTAAGAAAGGAAGAGGAGACAAATCAAGTAGAGAACAAAAGGTAAAAGGTGCAGATGGAGAGATGATAATGGAAGATATAGTAGTAAGAGGAAGGCGGGCAGAGTATTTTAGGGAGTTGCTAAATGTGAAGAAGGATTGGGAGGGGAAAAGTAGTTGCAGTGAGAAGTGCTAAGAACATGACAGTGAGGAAAATGAAGAGAAATAAGGAAAGATGAGGTGAAAGCTGTTATCAAAATGATGAGAACAAGTAAGATATGTGGGTTAGATGGATGTCATGTGGAGTGTCTAAAAAAGGTAGGTACAGTGATTGTGGACTGGCTGGTGAAGTTTTTTAATGTTTGTCTAAAAGAAGGTGGAGGACTGGAGGATTGCTTGTATAGTTCCACTTTACAATGGAAAAGGGGACAAGTGTGAGTGTAGTAGTTTCAGAGGAATCAGTTTGTTAAGTTTAGTTGGGAAGGCTTATGGGAGGGTTTTGATTGAGAGAAATGGAGGGAGTAATTGGTGAAGAACAGTGTGGGTTTAGGACAGGTAGGGGTTGCATGGATCAAATTTTTATGGCAAAGCAAATATGTGAGAAAGCTTTAGGAATGTTTTTTGGGCTTTATGGATTTGGAAAAGGCTTATGACGGGTAGACAGGAAGGAACTGTATGAGGTATTGCAGATATATGGGATAGGAGGAAAGCTTTTAAGAACAATCAAGAGTTTTTACTAGAGTAGTAGAGTCCATGTTAGAATTAAAAATGGAGAGAGTGAGTGGTTTGAAGTAAAGGTAGGACTTCACCAGGAATGTGTCATGTCACCATGGCTGTACAATTTATACATGGATGGGGTGGTGAGAGAGGTATTGGAGATGGTTAAAGAAAATGGAGAAAAATGGGAGATAAGCCAATTGTTGTTTGCTGACAATACTGCACTTGTAGCAGGATCAGAAGAGGGATTAAGGAAGTTAGTGAGAGTTTGGAAAGGTGTATGAAAGAAGGAAGTTGAAGATAAATGTGGGTAAAAGTAATATGAGATGTACAAGGGGAGAAGATGGCAGCAAATTGGAAGTGAGTGTTAAGGGAGAGAACCTGGAGGAAGTGGATAGCTTTAAATACTTGGGTGCTAATGTGGCAGGAAAGGGAGGAGTGGAGGTACAATGTAAAATGAGAGAGGCAAGTAAATGCCTAGGGGGATCAAAAAGTGTAATGAGAAATACATTTGGGAAGGGATGCTAAGAGGAGATTGTATGAAGGAGTGATTGTGCTGACAGCACTGTACGGGGCAGAAACATGGAACATGAGAGGAAGAGTTTAAATTTGTTTAAGATGAAATGCCTGAGAAGTATGGTAGGGGTTACTATGCTAGATATAGTGAGAAACAAGGTGAGGAGAATAATAGGAGTGGAAAGGGAGTTGGGAGATATGGTTGGATAGATGGAAAGAATGAGTGAAGAAAGACTAGTAAAAGAGGTGTGGAAGGCAGAGGTGGAAGGAGTGAACATAAGGGGGAACCAAGGATGAGGTGGATGGAGTAAAAGAGGGGAATGTCTGTTGAGGAAGGGAGAAGACTGAAGGTAGGGGTGAATGGAAAATGGTGGTGTATGGATGATGCTGTGATGTATGGAAAGGAGTGGGTAGGGGATGGGAGGTGGAGTATGTGTGAATGATATTTTGACACAGCCTGAAGGGATTTCTCTTGTTTCTTCTCTTTTTCTGCATGAGGGGATGTAGATGGTGGGCCTCTGATTAAATGAAGTGGCCTTGCTGCGGATGTGCTGTGTCAAGCTACATTGCTTCTGACCCAGGGCAGTGGGTGAGATGCAGGGATGACCCGTCATCCACGAGGAGCCAAGAAAAGAGGGAGGAAGGGTTGGTGAATGAGAATGAAGTATATGGGCATGAAATGGGTGAGAGTGGATTTAAATCTTTGACTTTGGCTCCCACCCTTGTAAGGGGGAAAAAGACATTGGTATATGTATATATTTCATTTTTTGAGTTGGGGGATTTTATATTGATTTATTGATTTTTGAGATGTGTTTGTAGATATTGCACTGCTGTTTTGGTGATCTTGTCTTTCCATTGGTTGCTCCATATGCTTCATGGGTGGTTAATTCAGTTTTATGTCTCAAAACTTCTTCCATCAGGAGGCTAGGATGGTGCCCCTTACACATGGAATTTAACAACACATGATTCATTACAAACAGACTCAAAATAGCCCCAGCCAAATCTACAGTAACACTTCTCACTAACTGGACAAAAGAACACATTCATACCTCATCACTATATCAACAACACTACTACCACACACACACAAAGCAGACACAGTCGAAGCAGGACATGCCAGAACAAACGCTCTGAACCGCTAGCTAGCGATTCATGAACGAACATTTTGGAAGCAGACCTGGTTGTTTACATACATACGGTGTAGTGAAAGCGAAAGCTCGTTGGAACCAAAATGTAAATGTCTTTGCATCTCCATTTTTTATATAAATATATATACATTTTTTCATTGTTCTTAAAAAAAAATGGAAAGAAGTGAAGAAACTCCGAGAGACAAAGAACCAGCAAAGAGATGCTTAGAAGAAAGTAGAATTGAGACTCCACTTTGTGTTGTTCGAAAGAAGACGTGTCTTTCTCAAACACCAAGGGAATTACTAAAGGTTTGAAAGAGGTTTATTTTAGGGGTTTGAAGGGGAAAGAAATATTATGTATAGAGGATTAGAAATGGATAGAGAATCCAGTATAGAAATATAATGAGAAATAGAGATATTAATGACATTTTGGATGATATAATAGAACTCAAAAGTGAGTACAAAACAGTGTACTAAGAAGTATCTATGCTAAGGAAAGCCAATGAGGAAAATATTTGGGAGATAGATGACTTAAAAAAGGAATTAAATAAATTAAAAGAAGAAAATGAGAGGTTGAAAAGTGAAGACATAAATATGAATGAGACATTTAAAAAGGAGATAAAAGATCAAATGCAAGAAGTGACTGAAAATGTGGAAGAAAAAAATGAAAGAAAATGACTTACAGGAAAAGAAACAGTGGATAGTTGAACAGGAATGTCAAAAAGTATCCCATAAAAAAAATAATAGAGCAACAGGTCAAGGAAAATACCAAGGAAACAGTGATCCAAGTAATTAAAGAGAAAGGCAACTTAGGGACACAGTGGATAAAAAAAAGATGCATTGTAATCTATGGCATTAAAGAGAAGCATGATGCACCTAGATATCAGAGGGAAAAGGAGGAGAAAGAGATCGCTAAGGAAATTCTGAAAGAATTACAAGCGGAAGGACAAGGCTTGGATAGGGAAATCGAGGAGACCTATAGGATAGGCAGATACTCTAAAGAAAAACAATACAGGCCACTGAAAGTAAAGCTTACATTTCAAACAATTCCAGAGGAAGTACTATCCAGAACAACGA
The DNA here is from genome assembly GCF_046742065.1 of Oratosquilla oratoria. Classification (NCBI taxonomy): domain Eukaryota; kingdom Metazoa; phylum Arthropoda; class Malacostraca; order Stomatopoda; family Squillidae; genus Oratosquilla; species Oratosquilla oratoria. The sequence continues at coordinate 85,206,415 of NC_134783.1, forward strand.
AATTAGCAATTAGTGAACATTACAAAAATATATATGGATGAAAAAAGAAATGAGTGAGGAAGAAAAAGAAAAAGAACTTAGAAACAAAGCAAATAAAAAAAAAACGAAAAGATAACTGAAACTGAAAAAAACAATGTTTTTTGAGGAGTGGTGGACCTGAGGCTGAGAAAATGGTATATAAGGAAAAAGGAAACAAATAAGACAGAAAAAGACGAGGAGAAAGGAAATTAAAAATAGCTTATACCAATATAGATGGAATAACTTTAGGAATGAATGAATTAAATGATTACTTGGCCTTAGAAAAACAAGACATAATGGGAATAGTGGAAACTAAATTAAAATGTACACCCAACACTGTGGAACAAGGTTTATACAACTGCTGGACAAAGAACAGAAAGGATAAACAGGGTGGCGGAGTATTAATTTTGACTAATAAAGATTTAAGTGTAACAAAAATAACTGAAGGAAAAAATAATGTAGAATCAATTATGATACAAGTTGAAAGCAAACATATGAAGAATAGAAAATTTATAGTGGTGTATGTGCCCCCCCAAAACACAGTCCTGGACAGAAAGTGATCATTACAAAATATTAGAAGATACAAAATATGAATTAACTAATATAATGAAAGACAGAGGAAATACAGTAATTATACATACATGCATATACCAAGGCTTTTTCCCCCTTACAAGGGAGGTAGCCAAAAAGGAAAAGGCATAAAATTATTTCCACCCATTCCTTCCTTGAATACACTCCACACCCCTCCACCCTCCCTCTTATCTTAGCACCTCCTGGATGATGGTTCATCCCTGCACCTTGTCCACTGCCCTGGGTCAGAAGCAGTGTCACAAGACACAGCACATCCACAGCAAGGCCGCTTCATTTAATCGGCGACCCCCACTCTCCGTCCCCCATTGCATAAAAGAAGATGGGGAGAAATCCCTTCGGGCTGCGTCAAATTTTGTTCACAGATACTACCTCATCCCTCATCCCCCCACCCATTCTACCTCATGCAATCACATCATCCATATACAACCATTCTCCATTCATCCCTGTCTTCTGTCCTCTCCTGTCCTTCCTCAACAGACATTCCCCTCTTCCCCAAAGCCCCCTTCACCCCATCCATCCACCTCATCCTAGGACGTCCCCTCATAATCACTCCCTCCACATCTGTCTTCCATACCTCTTTTACTAGTCTTTCTTCACTCATTCTTTCCATGTGTCCAAACCATCCTAATATTCTTTCATCAACCCTATCTCCCAGCTCCCTTTCCACCCCTGTTCTCCTCCTCACCTCCTCATTTCTCACTCTAGCCTAGTAACCCCCATCATACTTCTCAGACACCTCATCTCAAACACATTCAAACTCCTTCTCTCTTCTTCTCTTATGTTCCATGTTTGTGCCCCATACAGTGCTGTTGGCACAATCACTCCTTCATACAGTCTCCTCTTAGCATCCATTCCCAAATGTCTATTCCTCATTACACTCTTTAATCCACCAAGGCATTTACTCCCTTCTCTCAATCTACATTCTACCTCCACCTTCACTCCACCTTTTCATGCCACATTTGCACCCAAGTATCTAAAACTATCCATTTCCTCCAGTTGCTCTCCCTTAATACTCACTTCCAGTCTACTGCCATTTTCACCCCTTGTACATCTTATCACCTTACTTTTACCCACATTTATCTTCAATTTTCTTCTTTCACACACACTCCCAAACTCTGTCACCAACTTCCTCAATCCCTCCTTCAATCCTGCCACAAGCGCAGTGTCGTCCGCAAACAACAACTGGCTCACCTCCCACTTTTCTCCATTTTCTTTAACCATCTCCAATCCCTGACCCACTACCCTTGCAATTACCTCTCGCACCACCCCATCCATATATAAGTTGAACAGCCAGGGGGACATAACGCATCCTTGACGAAGACCCACCTTTACCATGAACCACTCACTCTCTCCATTTCTAATCCTAACACAAGCTCTACTATCATAAAAACTCTTGACAGCTCCCAAAAGCTTTCCTCCTATCCCGTATATCTGCATAACCTCCCACAGTGCCTTTCTGTCTACCCTGTCATAAGCCTTTTCCAGATCCATAAAAGCCTAAAAAACATAATTCCCCTTTCCTATAGCTTTCTCACATATCTGTCTCACCACAAAGATCTGATCTACACAACCTCTACATGTCCTAAATCCACACTGTTCCTCACCAATTACTCCTTTTGTTCCTCTCCTAATCCTCTCAATCAAGATCCTCCCATAAGCCTTCCCAACTACACTTAACAAGCTAATCCCTCTGAAACTACTACATTCACACTTGTCCCCTTTTCCCTTGTAAAGTGGAACTATACAGGCAGTCCTCCGGCACTCTACCCTCTCTCCAGCAAACATTAAATAACCTCATCAGCCAGTCCACCATCACTGTACCTCCCTTTTTCAGACATTCTGCATGGCATCCATCCAGACCAGGTGCCTTACCTGCTTTCATCATCTGAACAACTGCCTTCACCTCATCCTTCCTTATTTCTCCTCCATTCTCCTCACTCATCGCTCTCATTTTCTTCGCATTTCCCACTGCAGCTATCTTTCCCTCCCTATCCTCCTTCACATTTAGCAACTCCCTAAAATATTCTGCCCATCTTCCCCTTACTGCCTTCTCTTCCATTATCATCTCTCCATCTGCACCTTTTACCTTTTCTTCTCTACTTGATTGGCCTCCTCTTCCTCTCTTAATTTCTTTCCAAAACATCTTTTTATTACTTTCAAAATTTCCTGTCATACTCTTACCCCATTTCACATCTGCTCTCCTCTTTGCCTCCTTTACCTTTTTGCTTTACTTCTCTTTTCTTTTCTTTGTACCTCTCATATGACTCCCTCGTCCTATTTTGTAACCAATCTGTGAAAGCTCGCTTCTTCTCTTCTACAACCTTCTTTGTTTCCTCATCCCATCATTCACTACCCTTCCTTCTATTTCCTCCTGTCCTTCTTGTTCCACACACCATCCATGCACACTTTGTGACTCCCTCCTTGAGCCATCCCCATTCCTCCTCCACACCTAGCTCTACTCTATCCTTCACTCCCTCCCACTCCTCCTTCAGCTTCTTCTTGTACTCCTTCTCCTTTTCCTTTTCATTTAAAGAGTTCACTCTAAGCACCTCCCTACCTTTTGTCCCTTTCCTCTTTCTCCATCTATCCTCCACTCTCAACTTACCTTCCACCAAAAAATGATCTGATATTCCCCCACCCTCTCCCCTTAGCACATGTACATCCATAACTCTTCCTATCATAGTCCTCTTTACCCCTACATAATCCATCAACGCTCTATCTACCACCCTTCCCTCCACCACCCTCTCCCATGTGTACTTATGCTTGACTTTCTTCCGAAACACTGTATTTGCTATCATCAACTCTCTATACACATTTCCACCATCAACTCTCCACTACGATTCTTTCCTGGAACTCCACATTTCCCAACCACTCCATCAATTGGACCATTTCCTACCCTAGCATTAAGGTCTCCCAGTACTATTACATTGACATTTCTCCCTAAATCCTCAATGCACTCATTTAAATCTATCCAAAAGGCCTCCCTTTCTTCTACACTCTTCTCACTGCCAGGCCCATATGCACTTACAAAGACCCACATCTCCTTTCCCAGTTTCACCTTCATCCACATTATCCTTGAGGACACCTCCTTCCACTCCACTACATGTTTACCTATCTCTTCACTTTCTAGAATAGCCACCCCTTCCCTCCCTCGCCCTCTTTTCACTCCTGATAACCTCCCACTTACCCTCCCAAACTTACACTCACCCTTCCCTTTCAACTTAGTTTCACTCAAAACCAACACATCCATCTTTCTTCTCACAAACATACCTATCTCTTCCCTTTTACTCTCATCTGTACCACATCAACGCACATTAAAAGACCCAAACCTTAGGGTGCTGGTCGTTTAGGAATGTCCCCTGTGGGGCTACAAGGAGAAGGATGCCTAGTCCCACTCCCCGTCCCTTTATTCTTGCCTCTTACGATCCAAGTGGAAATACTTGGTGGCCGTATTCTTTTCCCCCACCACAGGGAATTCCCCCACAGCAGAAAATGAATACTCAGAGAAATGGTACAGGACAGCAGCAAGGGGTTGGGGGACAGCATAACGGAGGGACAGTCGTAGTATAAAAGTGTCATCATTTCTCTATGAAGAGTTTTCCTCTATCATAGACAAAATGATGTGTGGCTCTGGTCCATAGGGGTGCCCCATATAGACCCTAAAGTATCAACTGCATGCTACTTTGCCACAAAAACAAGCAGCCATACCCCAGACGGGGTAAAAACAGAATATCGAGAGATTATAGAATTGGTGAAGAAGAGGTCAAAAAAGTAAACTCGGAAAAAGACCTTGGAGTGATGATCAGCAAAGACATGACACCGGATAAGCATATGAATAAAATAGTAGGAGAAACCAATAATTTATTGAGGTCAATAAAAGTGGCATTTGCCTATTTGGACAAGGAAATTATAAAAAAAAAAAAAAAAAAAATTAACTACACTAATAAGACCAAAACTCGAGTACGCAGCAACACTATGGACACCCAGTATCAAAAAGAATATAAAGAAGTTAGAAAGAATACAAAGAGCAACAACAAAACTGGCACCAACTATTTCCAAAATGACATATGGACAAAGACTGTCCAAATTAGAATTACCATCTCTGGAACAAAGAATAGAAAGAGGAGACTTACTATCTATAGAATTGTGAAGGGAATGGAAATCTTAGATAAGAATAATTTATTGAAATGGGACAATGGGAAAACAAGAGAACACGAAAAGAAACTAAAAAAAATAAGATAATTACTCGTACAGAAGAGATCTGAAAAAAAAAATAGCTTCCCACACAGTGATAGATACTTGGAACAAATTAGACAAAGAAACAGTGTGTGGAAACACTATTCAAGATTTTAAGAAAAAACTTGAAGCTGAGAGATACAAAGACGGGTCACCACGAGCATAGCTCCCTTCCCGTATAATACAACTAGGTAAATACACACACACATACTCTGAAAATTCTTGGTGTAACATACGATACATCCATGTCATTCAAACATCACATCACAAACATGAAAAAAAATATATATATATAATTGCACACCTAGACTTAATGCAAGTAATAATCACTGGAACAACATTTGGCCAAACAAAGAAACTAATACTACAATATACAAACAGTGCATATGCTCAGTGATGAATTATGTGAGTTCTGCATGGGCACTTAATCTCAGTGAGACACACCTTAATGCCTTCAGACCATACAAAACAAAGGCCTAAAAACAATTACAGGCTGCACAAGTACAACACCTACAGACCATCTACACTATGAAACAAAAGTCCTCAAAGTCAAGGATCACCTTGACCTGAGAGGCACACAAACACTTGCTAGAGCCTCCACAAACACAGCACACCCGCTACACTTCATAGCAGAACACACACCAAGGGGAAAAAAAAAAAAAAATCACCTAAATATCTATATCACACACACTCTTCTCTTCCTCCACAACCACCAAATACCAGCCTCCAGACATATTCATAATCATATCACACACTGCTTCATTAACACACTAAAAGATAACACATTGCTGCATGCCAGACCCCCTGATATCCATCCATCTGAGTCCTCTCTCCCACGAAAGGACAGTCCACTTGGCCAGACTGTGGTGCAGCCACCACCCAGCCCTTCTAAGCTACCAGAAGAGGCTGGATGACCGCATTGTGGACAACTGCCCAGGATGTAACACTTCGCCCCATACTATTCAACACAAAATGGAAGACTGCATTATACACAACCACGCACACAAACAACACATGTATACATGCATGACTTACCCACACCAGACACCTCAGAAATACAAATCTCTTCCTACGCAGACGACATAACAATCACATGCACACATCGTAACACAGACAAAGCTGCAGAAATAATCCAGCCTTACCTTGACACACTCAACACATGGTTCATCACAAACAGACTCAAAATAGCTCCAACCAAATCTACAGCAACACTTCTCACCAACTGGACAAAAGAACACAAATACATACCTCATCTCTACATCAACAACACTCTAATACCACACACAAACACACCGAAAATTCTTGGTGTAACATACGATACATCCATGTCTTTCAAACAACACATCACAAACATAAAAAACAAATGCACACCTAGACTTAACGCACTTAAGTCAATCACTGGAACAACATTTGGACAAAACAAAGAAACTAATATAACAATATACAAACAATGCATACGCTCAGTGATGAATTATGCGAGTCCTGCATGGGCTCCAAATCTCAGTGAGACACACCACAACACCCTTCAAATCATACAAAACAAAGCCCTAAAAACAATTACTGGCTGCACAAATACAACACCTACAGACCATTTACACCATGAAACAAAAGTCCTCAAAGTCAAGGACCACCTCGACATGAGAGGCACACAAACACTTGCTGCAGCCACCACAAACACATCACACCCGCTACACTACATAGCAGAACACCACACCAAGAAACATTAAAACTACACCCAAAGACCTTTATTACGCACAGATACTCTCTTCTCTTCCTCCACAACCACCCAATACCAGCCTCCAGAAACATATTCATAATCATATCACTCACCGCTCCATTAACACACTGAAAGACAACACACTGCTGCATGCCAGACCCCCTGATATCCACCCTTCTGAATCCTCTCTCCCACGAAAGGACAGAGTCCACTTGGCCAGACTGTGATGCGGTCACCACCCGGCACTTCTAAGCTACCAGAAGAGGCTGGACGACCGTGTTGTGAACAGCTGCCCAGGATGTAACACTTCACCCCATACCATACAACACATAATGGAAGACTGCATTATACACAATCATGCACGCAAACAACACAACATACACTCTATAAAGGATTTGTGGGAAAACCCAGTTTCGGCTGTGGCCTTCCTTGGGGAGACGGGACTGCTCGGACAGACAGTCTAGGGAACGACAACAACAACAACAACAACACAACATACATTCTATAAAGGATTTGTGGGGAAACCCTGTTCCGGCCATGGTATTCCTTGGGGAAGTGGGACTGCTTGGACAGTGTAGGGAATGACAACAACAACAACTCACTGATGGCAGGGCTCAAACTGCCATTGTCTCAACCATAAGTAGTGACACCCTAACCCACTCTGCCAGTGAGCATCATGGGTGGTGGGTGGGGTTATTAAGAGATTTTGCTGGGTTTGCTGGTAAATACACCACTTTTTTTCCATCTATTTTTCCCAGTGTTGCTTGTTGTTCATTAGCTTTGTGATGTCTTCATTTAATTTTCTTTTTTCTTTTTACAATAAGAACATTTGATTTCAGTTTTATATTATTATTATTATTATTATTTTTTTTTTTTTCTTTTTTTATTGGCTGGATATTTTCTCTCTCCCTCTCTCTCCTGTAATGTATATTTTGCATGCCTTTGGAATGGTTACTGCTACCCCATTCGCTATGTTATGAATTAGAACTTGTTTGTGTCATAGGTCACTAAATTTTCTTGTATTTCCTCTGTGTATTCTTGCCAATTTATTGTATTATGAACATTTTGTATACAGGTTGTATTTTCCCTTGTAGTTCTTTGGGTAATTTTTTATTAGGAAGTTGTCTGAGGGAAGGCCATATGTAGTTTTCCATGTTTGTATTTGAAGGGAGAAAGAGAGCATTATGATGTCTGGAAAAATTGTTTGTTGGTTATATTGAGAAGGTCGCCAGGTGGAGTGGTTGCTAGTGTATATGTTTGTTAATCTGGTGTGTATGTAACTTTTCTTTTCATCTCCTCTTGTTTAAATTTGGAGCAGAAGTACTTGTGAAAAATATAATCCTTGTGTGATGCATGAATATTTGGTATTTGGAAGATAGTGGATAAATTTGAATGGATATATCTTGTTGGTAGTTTCTCCTATCAAATGGAATTTGGGAAAGTGTTTAGACAAGTCCTTACTTGTTATGATAGTGGAGTTAGTATGCATAATTGTTAAGTACTTGCTACATGCTTCATGGACTGTATATTTTCATGGTAATTGTCATTGTCACTAGTTCATTACCTAGTGAAAGAGTTGTAGTCTGTAGATATGTGTATATCTAATATATATAATTGAAGTTGTTGAATATTAGTTATAGTGATTGTTTTTAGATTTTGCCTGTATTTTCACAATGTATGTATTTTCATTTGTACATTGTTTTGTACTGTATATGAATCTATAAAGTTTATATTGTTTTTAAGCATAAGATTTAGTTCCATGGTGCTGTAGAAGACATGCATTAAGGAGCTAGTTTGTACCTTGAGTGGTCGTAGAATGAGTTGTCCTTTCCTTCTCCAGCAGATCAGGCAATAGGTCAGGCAGAGCAGCAGAGTCGTCTTCATCAGGCCCCCGTAGGACCAACCAAAGCAACACTAGTGCAGGGTACTTTGCTTGTTGTACTTTTGTTGTGCTCCCTTTCTAGCCCATGTTAAGTTTGCAGAATTCTCCAGGTTTGTAGATTAGGAGTCAAAAAGGAACTTTACAAAAACTGAGTAGACATGAGTTGTTTGTGTGTGTGTGTATATTTACCTAATTGTATTATACAGGAAAAGAGCAGTGCTCATGTGGTCCTGTCTCTTACTTTGAAATCAGACCTTGACTCTTTGGACTCCTGTTTGCCGGATTTAAGATTTCCAGGGCATTTTTTAGATCTCGAATATTTTTTTCTGATTTGTGGATATTATCTGAAACCATCTAGCAACCACAAAGAAGTCCAGCATTAAAATTTCCAGGGCCATGATCAAATTAGTCAGATGTAGACCAGCTGTCACACAAGGTGGTGGGATCTTGGCTGATGGGATATTTGCCTGACAGTATGTGTATAATCCAGACTTAAGTATGAGAGAAATATGTGAAATTGTATGTAATCTGGATCAGGTCAGACTTTAGCAATTACCAGACCTTTGGAGTTCCCAAATTGGATTTATCTCCCATTTGGTCTGGCAAATAAAAGGTAGAATGTGCTTCAGCATAGTCATAGATCATGTGTTGGACTTGTGATTGACATATATTACCCTCCCAGATAATAGTTCAAAGCTTATATATGGGCCAATCTGTGAGTAATGCTATGACCTAACATGGCAGAAAAATGAGAGTAGTGCTCAGAGAAAAGAGTTCAGCTTGGGAAGAGGCGAATAGTGGGGTTCCACAAGGATTGGTATTGGCTCCAATAATGTTCACCATTTATGTGAATGACATGGATAAAGATATAGATTGTTACATGAGCTTCTTTGCAGATGATGCTGAATTGCTGAGGAAAGTGAATACTGAAACGGATTGTGAATCACTACAGAGAGACCTAAATAGGGTTTGGAAATGGAGCCAAAAGTGGGAAGTAAACTTAAACATTAAGAAATGTAGCATAATGGAGTTGGGGGAAAAAAAATAATATCAGGACAATATGAAATTGGAACAAAGAAAATAAAGAAAGTGGGATCTGGAAAACACCTGGGAGTAATTATCTCAAATTACATGTCCCCTGATAAACATACATACATATACCAAGGCTTTTTCCCCCTTACAAGGGAGGTAGCCAAAAAGGGAAAGGCATAAAATCATTCCTACCCATTCCATCCCTGAATACACTCCACCCTCCCTCTCATCTTAGCACCCCCTGGATGACGGGTCATCCCTGCACTTTGTCCACTGCCCTGGGTCAGGAGCAGTGTCGCAAGCCACAGCACATCCACAGCAAGGCCGCTTCATTAAATTGGTGACCCCCCATCTCCGTCCCCCCATGCATAAAGGAGAAGATGGGGAGAAATCCCTTCGGGCTGCGTCAAAAATTGCTCACATATACTACCTCACCCCCATTCCCCCCACCCATTCCACCTCATGCATCACAACATCATCCATATACAACCATTCTCCATTCACCCCTGTCTTCTCTCCTCTCCCATCCTTCCTCAACAGACATTCCCCTCTTCCCTAAAGCCCCCTTCACCCCATCCATCCACCTCATCCTAGGACATCCCCTCATGTTCACTCCCTCCACATCTGCCTTCCATACCTCTTTTACTAGTCTTTCTTCACTCTTTCCATGTGTCCAAACCATCCTAATACTCTTTCATCAACCCTATCTCCCAACCCCCTTTCCACCCCTGTTCTCCTCCTCACCTCCTCATTTCTCACTCTATCCAGCCTAGTAACACCCATCATACTTCTCAGACACCTCATCTCAAACACATTTAAACTCCTTCTCTCTTCCTCTCTTATGTTCCATGTTTCTGCCCCATACAGTGCTGTTGGCACAATCACTCCTTCATATAGTCTCCTCTTAGCATTCATTCCCAAATGTCTATTCCTCATTACACTTTTTAATCCACCAAGGCATTTACTCGCTTCTCTCAATCTACATTCTGCCTCCACCTTCACTCCACCTTTTCCTGCCACATTTGCACCCAAGTATAAAAAATTATCCACTTCCAGTCGCTCTCCCTTAATGCTCACTTCCAGACTACTGCCACTTTTACCCCTTGTACATCTCATCACCTTACTTTTACCCACATTCATCTTCTATCACACACTCTCCCACACTCTGTCACCAACTTCCTCAATCCCTCCTCCGATCTTGCCACAACCACAGTGTCGTCTGCAAACAACATCTGGCTCACCTCCCACTTTTCTCCATTTTCTTTAACCATCTCCAATCCCTGACCCACTACCCTTGCATTTACCTCTCGCACTACCCCATCCATGTATAAGTTGAACAGCCAGGGCAACATAACGCATCTTTGACGAAGTCCCACCTTTACCACGAACCACTCACTCTCTCCATTTCTAATCCTGACACAAGCTCTACTACTCTCATAAAAACTCTTGACAGCTCCTAGAAGCTTTCCTCCTATCCTGTATATCCACAAAACCTCCCACAGTGCCTTTCTGTCTACCCTATCGTAAGCCTTTTCCAGGTCCATAAAGGCCCAAAAAACATCCTTCCCCTTTCCTATAGCTTTCTCACATATGTCTTACCACAAAGATCTGATCTACACAACCTCTACCCGTCCTAAATCCACACTGTTCCTCACCAATTACTCCCTCTTCCTCTCCTAATCCTCTCAATCAAGATCCTCCCATAACCCTTCCCAACTACACTTAACAAGCTAATCCCTCTGAAACTACTACATTCACTCTTGTCCCCTTTTCCCTTGTAAAGTGGAACTAGACAGGCACTCCTCCAGTCCTCCGGCACTCTACCCTCTCCCCAGCAAACATTAAATAACCTCACCAGCCAGTCCACCATCACTGTACCTCCTTTTTTTAAACATTCTGCATAGCACCCATCCAGACCAGGTGCCTTACCTGCTTTCATCATCTTAACAACTGCCTTCACCTCATCCTTCCTTATTTCTCCTCCATTTTCCTCACTCATCACGGTCATTTTCTTAGCATTTCCCACTGCAACTATCTTTCCCTCCCTATCCTCCTTCACATTTAGCAACTCCCTAAAATATTCTGATCATCTTCCCCTTACTGCCTTCTCTTCCATTATCATCTCTTCATCTGCACCTTTTACCTTTTCTTCTCTACTTGATTGGCCTCCTCTTCCTCTCTTAATTTCTTTCCAAAACATCTTTTTATTACTTTCAAAATTTCCTGTCATACTCTTTCCCCATTTCACATCTGCTCTCCTCTTTGCCTCCTTTACCTTTTTGCTTTACTTCTCTTCTTTTCTTTGTACCTCTCATATGACTCCCTCGTCCTATTTTGTAACCAATTTGTGAAAGCTCGCTTCTCTTCTACAACCTTCTTTGTTTCCTCATCCCACCATTCAATACCCTTTGTTCTATCTCCTCCTGTCCTTCTTGTTCCACACACCATCCTTGCACACTTTGTGACTCCCTCCTTGAACCATCCCCATTCCTCCTCCACACCTAGCTCTACTCTATCCTTCACTCCCTCCCACTCCTCCTTCAGCTTCTTGTACTCCTTCTCCTTTTCCTTTTCATTTAAAGAGTTCACTCTAAGCACCTCCCTACCTTTTGTCCCTTTCCTCTTTCTCCATCTATCCTCCTCTCTCAACTTACCTTCCACCAAAAAATGATCTGATATTACCCCACCCTCTCCCCTTAGCACATGTACATCCTTAACTCTTCCTATCATAATCCTATTCACCACTACATAAATCATTAACGCTCTATCTACCACCCTTCCCTCCACCACCCTCTCCCATGTGAACTTATGCTTGACTTTCTTCCGAAACACTGTATTTGCTATCATGAACTCTTTCTAGACACATTTCCACCATCAACTCTCCACTACGATTCTTTCCTGGAACTCCGCATTTCCCAACCACTCCATCAATTGGAGTGGGGTATTGGCTGCATGTTATTGTGGCAAAGTGGCATGCAGTTGATACTTTAGGGTCTATATGGGGCACCCCTACGGACCAGAGCCACACATCATTTTGGCTGTGGTAGAGGAAAACTCTGTTCATAGAGAAATGATGACACTTTTATACTACGACTGTCCCTCTGTTATGCTGTCCCCCAACCCCTTGTTACTGTCCTGTACAATTTCTCTGAATATTAATTTCCTTTTTTGCCTACCTTTCCTGTGGTGGGGGAAAAGAATACTGCCACCAAGTAATTCCACTTGGATCGTAAGAGGCGAGAAGAAAGGGAGGGGGATTGGGACTAGGCATCCTTCTCCTTGTAGCCCCACAGGGGACATTCCCTGATAAACAGATAAACAAAATTGTTGGAGAATCTTACAACTTACACCAATGGACAAAGAAATGGTTAAAAAAAATACAAAAGGATTACAAAGGTGGAGTATGCTGACAGGGACCATTTGGTCCATATCTAGGTCGGATGCCAAAAAAACATACATACGTATACCTAAGGTTTTTCCCCCCTTACACAGGGGCTAGCCAAAAAAGAAAAAGGCATAAAAAAAAAAACTCCCCATTTCATTTCCCATATATTCCACTCCCCTCCACCCTCCTCCCTCCCTCCTATCTTGGCACCTCCTGGATGACGGGTCATCCCGGCATCCTGTCCACTGCCCTGGGTCAGGAACAGTGTCGTAAGACACAGCACATAAATAAATGAATAAATAAAAACTATAATAATGTAAATAATAAATAAAATACATAAATGCATAGGTATAGTTGAATATTTAACAAACGGGTAAATAGTAAATAATAAGCAAACGGACAAATGATAACAAAACAAATAAACAAATAAAGTAAATGATAGTCATTACAGCATCTTGTCAAACCAATAAGGCCTAAACTAGAGTATGCTTTGACACTATCGTCACCCAGTGCCAAAAGGAATATAAAGAAAATTGAATGAATCCAGAGAGCAGCCACGAAAATGGCCCCAACAGTTTCAAACCTGTCATATGAGGAGAGACTGGCTAAATTGAAATTACCAACTTTGGAACAAAGAAGAGAAAAGGCGACCTGCTGACCATTTACAGAATCGTGAAAGGTACAGAAGTCCTTGATAGAGAGGACTTACTAAATTTGGATAAGAGAATTACAAGGGGACATGCAAAGAAATTCAGAAAGGATAGTTATAGAAGAGACCTGAAAAAAAAAATCCACACAGTGGATATCTGGAATAAACAATGGTATATGCAAAAACTATACACGAATTTAAGAGCAAACTAGACACTGCAAGATACAAAGACGGGACACCACGAGCATAGCTCCCCTTCCCATTAGATACAACTAGGTAAATACACACATAGGAAAAAATAATGTGAAATTGATCATGATAAAAGTTGTAAATAGTGACATGAAAGTAGAAAATTTGTGGTGATCTATTTGCCCCCGAAAACACATTCTTGGAAAGAGATACAACAAGGTAAAATACACATGCATGCAGGCACCAGAACATCTACCTATTTACATTCCTACTTACCTCAGTGCTAGCTTGCATTGTTGTGGTGGTTTTCATCCTCGAGCAGAGACCTTTAGGGTTCCCAAATTGGATTTTCCTGCCATTTAATCTGACAAATATAGGGTTGAATGTGTGATAGACAGCCTTAGATCATGTGTTGGACTCATGATTGATATATTACCCTCTCAAATGATAGCTTAAAGCTCATATATTGTCCAGTCTATGAGTAATGCTACGACTTTACACACACGCATGGATGAGGAAGTGGTAAAGAAAATATTAGTTACACTGATAAGACCAAGATTGGAGTACACTGAAACACTATACCCAGTACTAAAAATTATATACAGAAATTAGAAGGAATTCAAAGAGCAATGACAAAGATGGCACCAACACTCTAAATTGACATATGAACAAAGATTGTCCAAACTGGAATTACCAACCCTGGAACAAAGAAGAGAAAGAGGAGATCTACTGACCAATTACAGAATTGTAAAAGGGATGGAAGTCCTCGACAGAGATGATTTATTAAAGTGGGATAAGATAAAAACAAGAGGACATGAAAAACTCCAAAAGGATAGTTATAGAAGAGATCTGAAAAAGAATAGTTTCCCACACAAAGTGGCGGATATCTGGATCTAATTGGATGAAGCAACAGTGTGTGCAAAAATTATACAAGAGTTTAAGAAAAAACTTGGTGCTGAAAGATACAAAGATGGATCACTACAAGCATAGCTCTCTTCCCGTATAATACAGCTAGGTAAATACAAACCTCTGGACTAACAATGTAAAATTTGAGCTCCTGAGAAACACATTAAAAGTGGAACGTCTCAACAGTGTCGCATTAGTAGGATAACTAGGTTGTGTTAAATGGGAAAGGGAGTGCTTGTGGATACCAGAGATAATTATATTACAGCATAAAAAGTGAGTATTGAAGGGGAAAAATTATGACGGGCCAGAGAAGCGCAATGGTGGCATAATGTCGAATAATAACGTAAACACATACCCAGAGCCATCTATCAGTGCAAGACTGAAGCATAATGTGAGCTTCAAGTCACCTTGGGGTACAAAAAGATTTCTTTTAGATAATGGTAATGAGGGAGATGAGACTTATGAATGAATCATGGAAGCAAGAGACTAATGATTTATGGAGGGCAAATCAAGAAATAAACAAAGAAGTGAGTGACTTAAAAAAATAAATAGTGAAATAAAGAAAAGATAAATGCGCAAAAAAAAAAAGAACTGGCAGCTAAAATGTAAAAATGAAAGGTTGAAAAATAATAACACTAATAGTGAGACCATAAAGAGGCAAGTGAACCAATAAAAGCAATGACTAAAAACTGGAAAAAACATTGTAAAAGATGACTACAACTCCATAATGAATGGAAAAAAAGACCAAAAGGTCATTTTTAAAGAAATAGTTTATCAACAAATGCAGGAGAATGTCAAAAAAAGCAGTCATTAAGGTAATTAAGGAAAAAGAAAATCTAGTAATACAGTAGAAAAAAACAACTGTATAGCAGTATATGGTGTAAAGGAAAACATAACCTAAATTGGTCCCTGAGAGATTAAGAAGAGAGAGAATTTGCAAAAAAAAAAAGTTCTAAAATAGTACAAGATGAAGAGCAAGAAATAGAAAAGGAAATAAAGGAAGTGCACAGTATAGGTAAATATATGCAGAAGGAAGAAATTGACCTTTAAATATCAAATTAAGGTCGAATGGCAGCAGAAATTAGCAAGAAGCAAACACCACAAAATAATATGGATAAAAAGAGACATGAATGATGAGGAAAGAGAAAGATAAGACATTAAGAATCAAAGCTAAAAAAAAAAAAAAAAAATGGAGACCAAGAAAATGGAGTTTTATTGGAGAATGTTAGATGTGAGACAGAAAAAATGGTACATTAAAAAAAATGAGATGGAATAGAAAATTGAAATTAGCTTATACTAATATAGATGGATTAATCTCGGGATTAAATGAACTAAATGGTTACCTGTCAGAAGAAAAAACAGACAAAATGGGAATTGTGAAGACAAAATTAAGGGGTACACTATTACCAGTGTTGGACATGGATTATATAATCACTGACTTAGAAATAGAGAGGTGAAACATGGTGGAGGAGTTATGTTCCTGGTTAGGAAAAACTTAAATGTGATGAAAGTTACATATGAAGAAAACAGGGTGGAGATGATCACAATAAGAGTTGTATCAAGATACTGACATGAAAAGCAGAAAGTTTGCAGTGATTCATGTGCCCCCAAAAGCAGGGTCTTGGATAGAGATTACTCCAAAATGTCATGATATGAGACTCATTAAATGAAATGCTGAAGGATGGAACAAGATACTTATGGGAGATTTTAACTACAAAGAAATCTGTTGGGAAAAGATGACAGTGAAAGATGGAGAGAATCAATGGGGAAATGTATTACTCAACATAAATGTAGAACTTACAATGACACAATGGTAAAAGAAAACACTAGATTTAGAAATAATGAAGATCTGTTGAGACTAGATTTATTATTTACACCAGAACCCGAAATTGTGACCAAAATTGAACACAAGATGACCTGGATAAAGTATGGGAATGGAGCCAGAAATACGAGATGAACTTCAACATCAAGAAATGTAGCATAATGGAATTTGGAAGAGGCAAAAATAGAGTTTCAGGAAAATATATGATTGGATACAAAGTAGTAAATAAAGTAAAATCAGAGAGGTATCTAGGAGTAATCATCTTGAGTGACTTGACACCTGACAAACATAAGAATAAATTATTCGGAGAGACTTACAACTTGTTAAGATCAAAGAAAGTGGCCTTCGACTACATGGAGGAGATGGTTAAGAAAATAATTATTACATTGATAAGACCGAAACTAGAATATCAATGTGGGCACCAAGCACAAAGAAATTAGAAAGAATCCAAAGAGCAGCGACAAAGATGGCACCTCCACTATCAAATTTGATGTATGAACAAAGATTGGAGAAATTACAGCTGTCAACACTGGAGCAGAGAAGGGAAAGAGGGGATTTGTTGACCATCTTCAGAATTATGAAAGGAATGAAAGTTCTCGATAGAGATGACCTATTGAAATGGGACAAGAGAGAAACAAGAGGACACGATAAGAAGCTAAAGAAGGACAGTTACAGAAGAGACCTGAAAAAGAACAGTTTCCTGCACAGAGTGATCGATGTCTGGAACAAACTAAATAGTAAAACAGTGAATGCCAGAACTATACACGAGTTCAAGAATAAACTGGACGTGGAGAGATACGAAAACGGTTCACAACGACCATAGCTCCCGTCCCGTAAAATACAACTAGGTAAATACAAGACACCAATTGCAAAGAGTGACCATATACTACTTAAGTTACAACTAAAGGAAATATATATAGAGAGAGAAATGAGAAACACAGAAAAGGAAGACTGATGTATAGTAAAACAGACTTTGAGAAACTTGGGAAAAAAATTCTTAAAGCAAGCTGTGAAAAATTCTACAATGAAGAAACACAAGTGGAAAAAAAATTCATGATTCGTATGAAAATCTATAAAGGAGTGGATAAATATGTCCCAAAGCAAAAACAGGAAAAGGTGCATATTAAGTGCTGGTTTAACAGCAGGTGCAATGAAGCAAAATATTGAAGAGATATAGCTTGGAAAAGATGGAGAAAAGACAAAAAAAACAACAAAGTGGCAAATATATATTAATCATATGTGAAAATATGCAGGGAAGAAAAAACTGAAAAAGACATAATAGAAAAATATAAGGATCAGCCAAAACTATTCTAGATATGTAAATGGTACACTAAAAAACAAACAGGATAAAGTGAAACTATGCAGAAGAATATGGAATAATAGAAGATACTGAAATGGCTGAAGTCATGAGCAAACACTTCGACTGGGTTTTCACTAGACAACAAATGCAACATCAGGATGGAGGGTGAGAAGTGAAATCCCCCCCCCCCCCATGAGGGAAATAATAGTAACATGTAAAGAAATAATGGGTCAAATAATGAACTCCTCCCCGGGGCCCAGTACTTTGATGTAGTGGGGGGGCTTGCATGTAGCAAGGACGGGCTGAGCTGTGCCAGCCAGGTGCAACCATACTGGAGAGGTCAGCCCTAAGCTACCAGACAAAATCTGAGCCAACGGACTTTTGTTGACGACCCTAGCTTGTCTTTGACCATGGACCAGAAGGCTCATAGGGTTTGCTGCCCTCACCCTATGACAGTTGTTTTAGGATAAGGTTTTTTGGGGTAGTGAATAGATAGGGAGTCCCCCACCCTTTTCCTTTGTGAATTCCCCTATCCCTATCCTTCATATTTGCTACCCTGCTCTCCTTTTTTCACCATCTTTCTCTAATACTTATTAAAGAAGGTTCTGGTATCTTGGTGCCTCCCAAGCTACATGTCTGAACCCAGTCAAGTGGGGATGTATACTGCGAGGTCACTACTCTCTGCGAGGGCCAAAAGCTCACCGACTGGGGAATGCATGTTTACAAGATAGGTACTAGGCTGCCAATTTCCTTTCTCTCTATCCAGTGCACATGCAGAGTGACTACACCGGCCCCATCCTTAATGGGACAAAACTAAAGAGGACAAATCTCCAGGTTGACAAAATCTCTAACTCACTTCCGAGGCCCTTCATGTGTAAATAGTCGTTTCTGGAACTTCCTCGACTCTACAGAGACTTTTCTTTTATTGCTTGAGGCATCAGGCAACTGCAGTATCTTCTATGTATTGATCTCTCTTTCTTGATATATGGTGTGGCCCTATAAATATACATGATCATGGCAGCTGTTCAAACTGTATACAGGGGGTCACCGCAATTCGACCGTTTGCAATTTGAATTATCGCAAATTCGACAGTAGCTAATTTATACCCAACCCTCAAGGTTCGACAGCCAGACTCGACAATTCGACAGACATTCAAATCTCGCGCACCATGCACCTGGTCGAATTTGCCGCCACTCCTGATGCGCCACTCTGTCTCACTCTTGCCCCAGCCATCATTGAGGCAAGCCACGCTCCGCTGTTCCACCACCATGCCGCGCAAATCCACCTCCGGCCCCACCCCTAAGAAACACACTTTCCTGCCTTTCAAAGATAAGCTTGAGCTTATAAGAAAGTGTGAGGCAGGTATGGCTCATTCTGCCGTTGCAGCGGAAATGGGTGTCCCGAGATCAACAGTATCAACGATTTGGAAGAACAGGGACAAGTACCGCCAGGCCGCTGCATCAGCATCTTCCACGACTTCCCTTGTTCTCCGTGGCTCAAGGGACTCCCGTCTCGACACGATGGAGGACATGTTGATCAAGTGGATAGAGGACAGGACACAACGCAAGATGCCGATCAGCATGGGGCTCGTGCAGGAGCATGCCTTGTCACTGTGGGAGGACTTGCAGGCCACAACATCCACCACCAAAAATGTACTGTACAGCAGCTTAATGTGTTTAATAAACAAAATTAGATAAAAATGAAGCCTTTAATATTACTGATTTAGTCTAAGTTAGTGTTTTTTAGAGGTCATAGTGATATTTTGGGGGGATCTGGGCTGGAGGTCGGTCCCTATCCCCCCCAATTACAATGTATTCTTATGGGAAAAACTGCATCATGATTCGACAGAACCCAGGTTCGACCGATGATGGACCGCCCCATCCCTGTCGAATTGCAGTGACCCCCTGTATTCTAAACCTCCACCAGTACCTGATCCTCCTCCTAAACCTCTTGACTTCTCTCCTAATATTGCTGATTCTAATGTTGAATCCCTGAATACACTCCACACCCCTCCACCCTCCCTCTCATCGTAGCACCTCCTGGATGATGGGTCATCCCTGCACCCTGTCCACTGCCCTGGGTCAGGAGCAGTGTCACAAGACACAGCACAAAAAACAAAGGCTTAAAATCAATTCCCACCTATTCCATCCACACATACTCCACTCCTATATTTTGTGTGCTTATAACTCAGAGTGAAAGAAAATGAGTAATACAGCAGTGACTTTATAACACAAGAAGTGTGATGCATTATACATTAGTCATCCGATGCTGCGCACAAAATGATATATGAACAAAGACTATCCAAATTAGAATTACCAACTCTGGAACAAAGAAGGGAAAGAGGAGACCTACTATCTATAGAATTATGAAAGGAATGGAAATCTTAGATAAGTGATTTATTGAAATGGGACAATGGAAGAACAAGAGGACACAAAAAGAAACTAAAAGAAGATAATTACAGAAGAGATCTGGGGAAAAAAAAAATAGCTTCCCACACAGGGTGATAGATACTTAGAACAAATTAGACAAAGAAACAGTGTGTGCAAACACTATTCAAGATTTTATGAAAAAACTTGATGCTGAGAGATTCAAAGACGGGTCACCACGAGCATAGCTCCCTTCCTGTATAAAACTAGGTAAATACAAGAATTTGACTCTTATTGAAGAGATTAAAAGTTTCTCCAGTGGTCCATTTTTTTGTCTGGTGACATTTTACATTATCATCCATACAAGGGAGGGAGACAAAAAACAAAGTCTTAAAATCAATTCCCACCCATTCCATCCCCACATACTCCACTCCCATTCACACCCCTCCCTCCCTCTTATCTTAGTTCCTCCTGGATGATGGGTCATTCCTGCATCTTGCCCACTGCCCTGGGTCAGAAGCAATGTAGTAGCAATGTAGCACATCCACTTCATTTAATTGGCAACCTGCCTCTCTGTCCTCTCATGCAGAAAAAGGAAAGGGTATGCTTTTAGGTAAAAGTAACAGTAAGTATGATTACAAGTTATTTAGAAATTAGTTAACAAAAGTGGATAGTGAAAAGGATCTCAGTGTAATTATCAGTAATGATCTTAACCACTTCCATACGGTGACGCCTACGTAGGCGTCATGAGGAGCAAGTGGGTACACGATGATGCCGACATCGGCGTCTTGCTTATATTTATTGTAGTCGTACCTATGTAACCTCCATTCTCTCTAAACTGGCTTCATCATATTTTCTATGGTTATCAAAATTCATGGGTGAAAGAGAACGAACGATTGAGCACTGTATTTTTTATAATGCGATTATTATGACGCAACATCGCACGTCGGGCAGCTAATGCTGGCAGACGTGCGATGTGCCCTGGAGCGAAGAGGTTAATCATCAAAGCAGTGTATTTTAGCAACTGAGAAAGCAAATAAGATTATAGGACTGATTATGCAATCTTTTGACTTCAAAAGTCCATCTCTCATTAGCAAGCTACATAAGTCGTTAGTGTGTTCCACATTTGGAATATGTGGTTTCCTTATGGTCACTGAATCTCATTAACCCCTTGAGTACCGGATGTGTGTTTTGTGACACCTGCGCATCATAGCTGAGTGCACCCGCCAGAAACCGAGCATGCTCCCCGTGACACGCACATATCACGGCCTCGGTTTCTGGGTTATTTCTACCCACGTGGTGGCAAGTGTCTGTGTTTACAAACATAAGGCTCCAGCCATTCGTGGGACGGTTTGAAACGTTTGTTTACATAAGGTTGACGGGTCGGTAATGAAGGGGTTAAAGGCATTGACAAATTTGAAAAAGTACAACGGCAAGCCACAAAAATTATTTCAAATGTCAAAAATAAATCATATGAAAATTTATTAAAATATATGAATAAATTTTTCCTAAAAAAGCATAGACTTGGGTGACTTTATATAGGTCTTTAAGATTCTAAAGGGAATTGACATCAGAAGTGACAGAATTTTCACACCAAATGAGAATCCGACAAGAAGTAATGGTCTCAAACTGTCAGGAAATAGATTTAATTTGGAAGTGGGTAGAAACAGCTTCACCAACTGTGTAGTTAATGAATGGAATAAACTTCTCACAGAGGCAGTGCAATGTATTTCAGTTTGAAGCTCTAAGATTTGTTTATATAAACCTAAGCAAGCTATAATACCTGCCATTTATTTTATATTATTTGTTATTATTTGTACAAGGGAAAAGGGGACAAGTGTGAATGTAGTAGTGTCAGAGGGATTAGCTTGTTAAGTGTAGTTGGGAAGGCTTATAGGAGGATCTTGATTGAGAGGATTAGGAGAGGAACAGAGGGAGTAATTGGTGAGGAACAGTGTGGATTTAGGACGGGTAGAGGTTGTGTAGATCAGATTTTTGTGGTAAGACAGATAGGTGAGAAAGCTATAGGAAAGGGGAAGGATGATTTTTGGGCTTTTATGGATCTGGAAAAGGCTTACGACAGGGCAGACAGAAAGGCACTGTGGGAGGTTTTGCGGATATACGGGATAGGAGGAAAGCTTCTAGGAGCTGTAAGATGCATTCTTGAGAAAACACTACTTCAGCACCCCACATGGGAAAGAATGGACCCATGATACATTTGACAAATATTTTTTGGCAAC
This sequence comes from Oratosquilla oratoria, assembly GCF_046742065.1. NCBI lineage: Eukaryota > Metazoa > Arthropoda > Malacostraca > Stomatopoda > Squillidae > Oratosquilla > Oratosquilla oratoria. The sequence goes on from NC_134783.1 coordinate 85,228,748, forward strand.
AGTTTGAAACAAAGAAGTGGTAAAGCTACCAATGAGAGGCTAATGAGATAATGGCTTAAGGGAAGATATATCTTAACTCCTCACTGGATGGAGGTACCATTGAAAAATATAATTCTGTGGCAAGTCAAAGAAACAAAAATTAATAAAACTACTTTGCTAAATATAAGTGAAAAGAACACTAATTCAGTTAACTTTTTGATTGTTTATTTTCTAGTTCTGGCAGTAGTTCTGGGTCTAGGAACAGTAGCTTGTCGTCTGCCACCAATACAGCCACCACAACCCCATCAGCTACTACCCCAGCCTCTACCACACCGGCTGGTACAGGCCCCACTACAACCCCATCCCCCAGCCCAGCTCAAGGTTAGTATGGAATTGAAAACGTCTTAAACCTATTCACCTTTATGGCATAATATTACTTGTCATTCAGTGTATCAATGGCTCATCCCCTGTATAAAGAGTAGGTTGAGTCAAAGTGCACACACAAACACATGCACACACACACACACACAGTGCATTCGTGGCCACCACTATGGTGGTCCAGGTTCGAATCCCGCCTAGGGCTGAAATAATTTCAGTATCGCTGCACTGCAAGTCGTTACTCCAACTCTTGTGGGTGGGGAGTTGGGTGTGTGTGTAAGGTCACAGCATTACCCATAGATCGGTCGTATATGAGGTTTGAGCTCTCTTCTGGGTGAAATAACTGTCGATCATGAGTCCAACACATGATCCAAGACCATGGTGAATCTCATACACACACACACACACACACACACACACACAGTGTTATATGAATTTCTTTGCAGATGATGCAAAGATACTACATACATACATATACCAAGGTTTTTTTCCCCCTTACAAGGGAGGTAGCCAAAAAGGAAAAGGCATAAAATCATTTCCACCCATTCCATCCCTGAATACATTCCACACCCCTCCACCCTCCCTCTTATCTGAGCACCTCCTGGATGACGGGTCATCCCTGCACCTTGTCCACTGCCCTGGGTCAGAAGCAGTGTTGCAAGACACAGCACATCCACAGCAAGGCCGCTTCATTAAATCGGCAACCCCCCCTCTTCGTCCCTCCATTGCATAAAAGGAGAGGACGTGGAGAAATCCCTTCGGGCTGTGTCAAATTTTGCTCACACATACTACCTCACTCCCCATCCCCCCACCCATTTCACCTCATGCAATCACAACATCATCCATATACAACCATTCTCCATTCACCCTGTCTTCTGTCCTCTCCCGTCCTTCCTCAACAGGCATTCCCCTCTTCCCCAAAGCCCCCTTCACCCCATCCATCCACCTCATCCTAGGACGTCCCCTCATGTTCACTCCCTCCACATCTGCCTTCCATACCTCTTTTACTAGTCTTTCTTCACTCATTCTTTCCATGTGTCCAAACCATCATAATATTCCTTCATCAACCCTATCTCCCAAATCCTTTTCCACCCCTGTTCTCCTCCTCACCTCCTCATTTCTCACTCTATCTAGCCTAGTAACCCCCATCATACTTCTCAGACACCTCATCTCAAACACATTCAAACTCCTTCTCTCTTCTTCTCTTATGTTCCATGTTTCTGCCCCATACAGTGCTGTTGGCACAATCACTCCTTCATACAGTCTCCTCTTAGCATCCATTCCCAAATGTCTATTCCTCATTACACTCTTTAATCCACCAAGGCATTTACTCGCTTCTCTCAATCTACATTCTACCTCCACCTTCACTCCACCTTTTCCTGCCACATTTGCATCCAAGTATCTAAAACTATCCACTTCCTTCATTCGCTCTCCCTTAATGCTCACTTCCAGATTACTGCCACTTTCACCCCTTGTACATCTCATCACCTTACTTTTACTCACATTTATCTTTAGCTTTCTTCTACCACATACTCTCCCAAACTCTGCCACCAACTTCCTCAATCCCTCCTCCGATCCTGCCACAAGCGCAGTGTCGTCCGCAAACAACAGCTGGCTCACCTCCCACTTTTCTCCATTTTCTTTAACCATCTCCAATCCCTGACCCACTACCCTTGCATTTACCTCTCGCACCACCCCATCCATGTATAAGTTGAACAGCCAGGGCGACATAACGCATCCTTGACGAAGTCCCACCTTTACCTCGAACCACTCACTCTCTCCAATTCCAATCCTGACACAAGCTCTACTACTCTCATAAAAACTCTTACAGCTCCCAGAAGCTTTCCTCCTATCCCGTAAATCTGCATAACTTCCCACAGTGCCTTTCTGTCTACCCTATCATAAGCCTTTTCCAGATCCATAAAAGCCCAAAAAAACATCCTTCCCCTTTCTTATAGCTTTCTCACATATCTGTCTTACCACAAAGATCTGATCTACACAACCTCTACCTGTCCTAAATCCACACTGTTCCTCACCAATTACTCCTTCTGTTCCTCTCCTAATCCTCTCAATCAAGATCCTCCCATAAGCCTTCCCAACTACACTTAACAAGCTAATCCCTTTGAAACTACTACATTCACACTTGTCCCCTTTTCCCTTGTAAAGAGGAACTATACAGGCACTCCTCCGACACTCTACCCTCTCTCCAGCAATCATTAAATAACCTCACCAGCCAGTCCACCATCACTGTACCTCCCTTTTTCAGACATTCTGCATGGCATCCATCCAGACCAGGTGCCTTACCTGCTTTCATCATCTTAACCCCTTCCATACGGTGCCGCACACGTAGGCGTCATGGGGAGCGAGTGTATTCGCGAGGCTGCCATATCGGTGTCTTGATTATATTTATTGTAGTCGCCCCTCCATAATGACATTCTTTCTAATTCTTTTGTAATCGCATTTTCTATGGTTATCAAAATTCACGGGTGAAGAGAGAACGATCGATATAAGCGGTGACTATATTTTATGATGCGAGTATTATTACGACACGTCGTACGGCTGGCATTGGCTGCTGCCACCGAGATCTAAGTCCATGACGCCTACGTGTGCGGCACCGTATGGAAGGGGTTAACAACTGCCTTCACCTCATCCTTCCTTATTTCTCCTCCATTCTCCTCACTCATCATGGTCATTTTCTTAGCATTTCCCACTGCAGCTATCTTTCCCTCCCTATCCTCCTTCACATTTAGCAACTCCCTAAAATATTCTGCCCATCTTCCCCTTACTGCCTTCTCTTCCATTATCATCTCTCCATCTGCACCTTTTACCTTTTCTTCTCTACTTGATTGGCCTCCTCTTCCTCTCTTAATTTCTTTCCAAAACATCTTTTTATTACTTTCAAAATTTTCTGTCATACTCTTACCCCATTTCACATCTGCTCTCCTCTTTGCCTCCTTTACTTTTTGCTTTACTTCTCTTTTCTTTTCTTTTCTTTGTACCTCTCATATGACTCCCTCGTCCTATTTTGTAACCAATCTATGAAAGCTCGCTTCTTCTCTTCTACAACCTTCTTTGTTTCCTCATCCCACCATTCACTACCCTTTCTTCTATTTCCCCCTGTCCTTCTTGTTCCACACACCATCCTTGCACACTTTGTGACTCCCTCCTTGAACCATCCCCATTCCTCCTCCACACCCAGCTCCACTCTATCCTTTACTCCCTCCCACTCCTCCTTCAGCTTCTTTTCGTAATCCTTCTCCTTTTCCTTTTCATTCAAAGAGTTCACTCTAAGAACCTCCCTACCTTTTGTCCCTTTCCTCTTTCTACATCTATCCTCCACTCTCAACTTACCTTCCACCAAAAAATGATCTGATATTCCCCCACCCTCTCCCCTTAGCACATTTACATCCTTAACTCTTCCTATCATAATCCTATTTACCACTACATAATCCATTAGCACTCTATCTACCACCCTTCCCTCCACCACCCTCTCCCATTTGTACTTATGCTTGACTTTCTTCCGAAACACTGTATTTGCTATCATCAACTCTCTATACACATTTCCACCATCAACTCTCCACTACGATTCTTTCCTGGAACTCCACATTTCCCAACCACTCCATCAATTGGACCATTTCCTACCCTACTAAAAAAGGTAAAAACGGAGGAAGACTGCAACTCATTGCAACAAGATTTGGACAAGATCTGGAATTGGACCCAAAAGTGGGAAGTAAAATTCAATATAAAGAAATGTAGTATAATGGAGTTTGGAAAGAGTAAAAACAGAATATCAAAAGATTACAAAATTGGTGAAGAAAAGGTGAAAAAAGTAAACTCAGAGAAAGATCTTGGAGTGATGATTGGCAAGGACATGACACCAGATAAGCATATTAACAAAATATTCGGAGAAACCTACAATTTATTGAGATCAATCAAAGTGGCGTTTGCCTATTTGGACGAAGAAATGATAAAGAAAATCCTAACTACACTAATAAGACCAAAACTCGAGTACGCAGCAGCACTCTGGACACCCAGTACCAAAAAGAACATTAAAAAACTAGAAAGGTCGCAAAGAGCAACAACCAAACTAGCACCAACTCTTTCCGAACTAACATATGAGCAAAGACTGTCCAAATTAGAACTACCAACTTTGGAACAGAGAAGAGAAAGAGGTGACCTGCTGACTATCTACAGAATAATGAAAGGAATGGAAGTTTTAGATAGGGATGACTTGTTAATATGGGACAACGGTAAAACGAGAGGACACGAAAAGAAACTGAAGAAAGATAGTTACAGAAGAAATTTAAAAAGGAACAGCTTCCCACACAGAGTGATAGATACATGGAATAGATTAGACAACGAAACAGTGTGTGCAAACACTAAACAAGATTTTAAGAAAAAACTTGATGCTGAGAGATACAAAGACAGGTCACCATGAGCATAGCTCCCTTCCCATACAATACAACTAGGTAAATACACTATTCAAGATTTTAAGAAAAAACTTGAGGCTGAGAGATACAAAGACAGGTCACCATGAGCATAGCTCCCTTCCTGTATAATACAACTAGGTAAATACACATTTGATAAGGTACCACACAATAAATTAATAGGGAAGATAGAATCAATAGGTGGCATCAGAGGAAAATTATTGGAATGGATGAAAGACTTCCTGACAGGGAGAAAAATGAGAGTAGTAATTAGAGACAAATCCTCAAATTGGGAAGAAATGATGAGTGGTGTCCGCAGGGATCAGTACTGGCCCTGATCATGTTTGCTATATACATAAATGACATGGACGAAGGAGTAGAGTGTTATATGAATTTCTTTGCAGACGACGCAAAAATACTCAAGAAAGTAAAAACGGAGGAGGATTGCAACTCATTACAACAAGACTTGGACAAGATCTGGAAATGGACTCAAAAGTGGGAAGTGAAATTCAATATTAAGAAATGTAGTATAATGGTATTTGGAAAAAGTAAAAACAGAATATCGAGAGATTATAAAAGTGGTGAAAAAGAGGTAAAAAAAGTAAACTTGGAAAAAGACCTTGGAGTGATGATCAGCAAAGACATGACACCGGATAAGCATATTAATGAAATAGTCAGAGAAACCTATAATTTATTGAGATCCATAAAAGTGGCATTTGCCTATTTGGATGAGGAAATGATTAAAAAAATAAATAAATAAATAAACTACATTAATAAGACCAAAACTCGAATATGCAGCAACACTATGGACACCCAGTACAAAAAAGAATATAAAGAAGTTAGAAAGAATACAAAGAGCAACAACAAACTGGCACCAACTCTTTCCAAAATGACATATGAGCAAAGACTGTCCAAATTAGAATTACCAACTCTGGAACAAAGAAGGGAAAGAGGAGACTTACTAACTATAGAATTATGAAGGGAATGGAAATCTTAGATAAGAATGATGTATTGAAATGGGACAATGGAAAAACAAGAGGACACGAAAAGAAACTAAGAAAAGATAATTACAGAAGAGATCTGAAAAAAAAAAAATAGCTTCCCACACAGAGTGATAAATACTTGGAACAAATTGGACAAAGAAACAAGTGTGTGCAAACACTGTTCAAGATTTTAAGAAAAGACTTGATGCTGAGAGATACAAAGACGGGTCACCATGAGCATAGCTCCCTTCCCGTATAATACAACTAGGTAAATACACACACACACACTAAATACACATTAACATCCATTTAATGCTCTTTCTATCTTAACAATGTAGTCTTCCTTGATTTGTTCTCATAACCTCTTAAAGCCCTCCAATCCTTAATCAAGAGGTCTCTTCTGTCAATGAAGTCAAGCCCCTTTAGTGACCTGAATAGTTTAATTATATTACCTCTTTCTCTTTGACATTTCAAAATTGTCAAATCCAGTAATATGGTTTATCAGCCAGGCTGGAAACCAGTTTGGTTGCTACCCTTTGTATTCTCTATTTTGCTTTTATCCTTGACTCTGTGGGGATCATACCATTGATACATATTTTAGCCATGGACAGATCAAGTTTTGTGTGTGTGTATGAGATTCACCATGGTGTTAGATCACATACTGGTCTTGTAATTGACAGCTATTATCCTCACAGATAGAGCTCTAAGTTTATATATTGCTTGATCAGTGGGTAATACTGTTGTATGTGCATGCATATAAATTTAATATCATGATTGTTTACTGACTTGTTTTACTCCCTTTCTGTTCTCCACAATATTTGTAGGAACAAATCGCAATGAAAGCAGTGAAGATGCTGCTGGTCCCATTCAGCTCTCTGATCTGCAGAACATTTTGTCTGGGATCTCAGTTCCTCCTGATGCATCTGCCACCCCAAGAACACCAGGTTAGTAGAGTTTGGTTATGGTAGAGATTGGGACACACTATCCCACTATAAAGGTTACATCATGGATTTGGTAAGGGAGAGATCTAAGGAGGGGTAGCAGATTGCAGTCATGGAAGGTTAAAAGTGGTCAGCATTCTTATTTGAGTGGAGATTAATCTCTAATAAAGAATTCTGTGTGATTCTGGTCTAAGAATGTTACCAAAGTTCCTAAAATATTGACTGCATAAATTTTTTGTAGTCTGTATACAATACTAGGGAAAGGTATGAAGTTAGAATGTATTTTGGAACTTAGCAGTAAGTGGCATATTTTAGATATTCTGGCTTCTATTTGTAATGTAGTTTTGAGTTTGGTGATCTGTCTTGGAAAGTTTATTTAGCAATCTGAGAGTGAATTTGTCTTTGTGTGGAAGGTTGTAGTATATGTTTGAATAGTAATCTGCTGTTTTTTCTTTTAGTTGGTGATGCTTGTGTGGTAAAATGAAATGAGTGGTTCAGGGAGGGTTCTAGCATAGAACTGTATAACTATCATTTTTTATGAGGAGAAATTTAATTTTTATGTGCAGGAGTACAAAGAGAGGTACAAAGAAAAGAAGTAAAGCATAAGATAGAGGAGGCAAAGAGGAGAGTAGATGTAAAATGGGGTAAGAGTATGACAGAATATATTGAAAGTGATAAAAAGATGTTTTTGAAGGAAATTAAGAGTGGAAGAGGAGGAGAATCAAGTAGAGAAGAAAAGATAAAAGGTGCAGAGGGAGAGATGATAATGGAAGAGAAGGCAGTGAAAGGGAGATGGGCAAAGTATTTTAGGGAGCTGCTAAATGTGAAGGAGGATAGGGAGGAAAGGTAGTTGCAGTGGGAAGTGCTGAGAAAATGACTGTGATGAGTGAGGAAAATGGAGAATTAAGGAAAGATGAAGTGAAGGCAGTTGTTAACCCCTTCGATACAATAACGCCTACATAGGCGTCATGAGGAGCAAATGGGTACGCGAGGATGCCAATGTCGCCGTCTTGATTATATTTTTTGTAGTCGTACCTGCGTGACCCCCATACTCTGTAAACTGGCTTCATCATATTTTCTATGGTTATCAAAATTCACGGGTGAAAGAGAACGAGCTATATAAGCGGTAACTTTATTTTTTATAATGCGAGTATTATGACTCAACATCGCACGTCTGGCAGCTAATGCTGCCCGCGAGATTTTGGCCCGTAGTGAAGGGGTTAAGATGATGAGAGCAGGTAAGGCACCTGGGTTGGATGGATGTCATGCAGAATGTCAGAAAAAAGGAGGTACAGTGTTGGTGAACTGCCTGGTGAGGTTATTTAATGTTTAAGAGAGGGTAGAGTACCAGAGGACTGGAGGAGTGCCTGTATAGTTTCACTTTACAAGGGAAAAGGGGACAAGTGTGAGTGTAGTAGTTTCAGAGGGATTAGCTTGTTAAGTGTAGTTGGGAAGGCTTATGGGAGGGTGTTGATTGAGAGGATTAGCGGAGAGGAACAGAGGGAGTAATTGGTGAGGAACAGTGTGGGTTTAGAACAGGTAGGGGTTGCATAGATCAGATTTTTGTGGTAAGAGATATGTGAGAAAGCTATAGGAAAAGGTAAGGATGTTTTTTGGGCTTTTATGGATCTGGAAAAGGATTATGACAAGGTAGACAGGAAAGCACTGTGGGAGGTATTGTAGATGTATGGTATAGGAAAGCCTTTAAAAACAGTCAAGAGTTTTTATGAGATGGATGGGGTAAAAGGGACATTGGGAAAGAAGGGAATGTCTGTTGAGGAAGGATGGGAGAAGACAGAAGATAGGGGTGAATGGAGAATGGTTGTGCATGGATGATGCTGTGATGCATGAAAGGGAGTGAGTGGGAGATGGAGGTTGGGGTGTGTGCGAAAAATAAAATGTGCAGCCCGAAGGGATTTCTCCCCATCTTCTTTTCTGCATGAGGGGATGGAGAGGGGGTGTTGCCAATTTGATGAAGCGGCCCTGCTATGGATGTGCTGTGTCTTGTGACACTGCTTCTGACACAGGACAGTGGAAGATATGCAGGGATGACCTGTCATCCAGGAGTTGCCAAGATAAGAGGGAGGGAAGGGGGTGGATGGGAGTGGAGTATGTTGGGGATTGAATGGGTGTTTTTTTGTAAGGGGCAAAAAACCCTTTGTTATGATTGTGCAGTATTTCTATTGGTGTGGTTCTGCTACATCCTATTGTTACTATCATTGCTTTATTTTGTATTATTTGTAAAATATTTTTTGTTTTGCTGACCTATACAGTGGACTTAAGCTCTGGCATGACTGCCGAGGCCCTTCAGCCAATTCTGACCAATGCAGAATTTGTAGAGCAACTGAAACCATATCTGCCCACCACAGGGGACAATTTACCACCTGTGGAACAACTCAGGGGTACCATCACTTCTCCACAATTTCAGCAGGTAAGATAAGGCTCATAGCTAAATTTTTTAACTTTCTATTCTATTTTTATTTGTGTGTGTGTGTGTGTGTGTGTATATACGTGTGTATATCACAACTAATACTGCAGTGAACAGAAGAAAAGACTGGAGACAGGTTGTCTGTACATTTCAAATACAAACTGCAGTCCTCATCAGTAGTACAGTAAGGGTAATTGTTGATGAATCTTTCATGGTTCCTCTTGTAATAGATTGCTATTTATAGTAGCATCCTCTTCCCTCTCTGTACTACTAAAGAGGACAACAGTTAACAGTTGAAATATAGAGATAAACTGTCTCCAGACATTTCTGGTGCAATTGTAGTGTTGTGATTTATAAATTTGTTACTACACTTTTCATCAATGATACAGTATATATGTATATGTATATACATATCCTAAGTATTTTTACATATTCATTTTGTAGTGTGGTGTATATTTTCCTTTTTTTTTTTTTTTTTTTTTTTTTTTTTTTTTTTTTTTTTTTTTTTTTTTTTTTTTTTTTTTATATATATATATATATATATACACTTCTTGACGAATTTCGTTGTGCAGAGTCAAAACTTCCGCTAGCCACTGCTTGCACATCTATCACAATTCTCCAGCTCACATCTCGCGTCCTTCACGGTATTCAAGGAGCACTGAGCTGCAGCCGAGATTTCTGAATTTTGAAATCTGGTGCGAATAATCTTGATTTAGATCCCTTTCTTCCAATATTCTGGTGCTTTCCAGTCGTCCATGCTGTCTTGCTCTCACACTGACCAATAGTACACAAAATCAGTTATCCATTGCACTTTAGCGTTATTAAATCCTTCAAATAGTTTTGAAGTGACAGAAGATAAAATAAATTATCAAATTTATTCTGAACACCCAATATACCTATATACATACATATATATATATATATATATATATATATATATATACATATATGTATTTATATATATATACACACACACACGTGGAGTTAAAAACAACAGCATTGTTGTAGTTCTTCAGTTTTTTCCTCGTATTCTCGATTTTCCTGATTAGAGATTTGCCATTAACCAGGTGAATTGAAACTAAATCACTGTATTCTTCCATTTCTTTCCATTATTTGAGCTCAATGTTTTGTCATAATTAAGACATTTTCAAGAGTAAACTGAAATAACAAAAATTACATAATTACAGTAATGGTGACAAAATTACAAAAGTTACATAAATACAATAATGTTGACAATTGTGTGCAAGAACAATACTAGTAGAATATGAATACAATAATGTTGACAATTGTGTGCAAAAACAATGCTACTAAAATATGAGGGATACAATATAAATGCCAATAAATACAATGACAATGGTACAAGAAGACTTACATTTAAAAGGAAGGGAGAAAAAAAGTGACAAGTCGGGGATGACAGATATAGATATAAGCCTATGGTCAGGGGTCAGACAATGGGATCTCAGAGGTCACAGGGTAAGGGGGAGTTGGGGTGGGGGGGTTAGGCGGGTGTGGTCACAGTGGGGGAGAAGAAGGGGTGGAGGTGGAAGGGGAGGAGGGGGAGACAAGGAAGGGAGGGAGGAGTAGGGGATTTTTGTTTCTATACAATGGGATAGTGGAGATCAAATTGCTTTGGATGTTAATGACTGGAGCTTTGTCTCTAATATGAAAGGCTCCGAGTAATTGTAGCCTCCTAGGGTCATCACTCGTTCCAATAATTTTTGGTGGAATTAATCAATTCATCCCTTCTGATTACAGCGTTGTGGAAATTCTTATGATGTTCTTTGATTGCTCCCTCTTGTAGATGTAATGATAGGCAACGGCTGACTTTGCATCTAGTAAAACCCATGTAGGTATGGTTAAGAGGCTTACAATCCTCTGAAGAGCAACCATATTGGTACACTACATTGGTTCAAGATGTGAAGTCTGATCGCCTAGAAAAGTTGTTCGTCATGATCAGAGAGAAAGTTCTGGGATTTTTGTAGTAAATGAGAACTGATTTTGTTCTCGCTTGTAGGGAGGCAATTCCTTTGAATGATATCTTTAACTCCTTCGATATGATGACGCCTACGTAGGCGTCATGAGGAGCAAGTGGGTACGCGAGGATGCCGATGTCGGCGTCTTGATTGTATTTATTGTAGTTGTACCTGCGTGACCCCCATACTCTGTAAACTGGCTTCATCATATTTTCTATGGTTATCAAAATTCATGGGTGAAAGAGAACGAGCTAAGTACAGCAGTAACTTTATTTTTTATAATGCGAGTATTATGACGTAACCGCACATCTGGCAGCTAACGCTGCCCACGAGATTTTGGCCCGGAGTGAAGGGGTTAATGACTTATTCATCTTTTTTGTAATTATTAGTAAAGGTGTTTCTGTGGTATATGTTGATGTAGTTATGATTTTGTGGTGTTTTGATTGTGAGATATGATTCTAGCATCTTGTTGGTAATAGAATCAAAGTCGGTGTTTGTGAGCATTTGTCTAAGTTGTTGAAGCTCACTGTGTAATGTTTGCCACGAGGAACACACTGATATGGCTCTTTTTTACATAGGCTCTTATGACACCTTTCTTGTAGTTGTCAGTGCACTCGCTCTTGCCATTCATGCATTTATCTATGTTGGTGGGTTTTCGATATACACTAGAAGTAAAGTTGTCAGATGTAGAATCAGCCAGCACATCCAGGAAGGGGAGTAGACCATTATTATTCATTTCAGTGGTAAAAGTTAGGCCTGAAATTTCCTGAAGGCGGCACCTTATATTCTCTAACAAAACAGCAGAAGGGGTGCTGACAAAGATGTCATCTACATATCTACAGTAGATAGATGGTTTTAACTCTGTATATGTGTCTGTATATGTAAATATAGAAAAATTGTTATCCCTCATACTTAGGGTGGTGGTATCAAAGTTAATAGACCATTGAATATGTAGGCTTTAGTTTGATAAGTGATTTTGCATTCATACATTGAGACAATTTCTTGTTTAATTACCTTGCTAACTAATTATTAAAATGTACTGGCCAAGATATTTCAATTTTTTGTACAATCTTATAGCATTACCTAGTTGTATATGGGAAGAGAGCTGTGCTTGTAGTGACCCGTTTTTGTATCTTTCAGCATCAAGTTTGTTTTTAAATTCTTGAATAGTATTTGCTGTCACTGTTGCCTCATCCAAATAATTCCAGATATCCACCGCTCTGTGTGGGAAGCTATTCTTTTTCAGATCTATTCTATAACTATCTTTTTTAAGTTTCTTTCCATGTCTTGTTTTTCTCTTATCCCACTTTAATAAATCATCTCTATCTAGGACTTCCATTCCTTTCATAATTCTGTAAATAGTCAGTAGATCTCATCTCTCTCTTCTTTGTTCAAGGGTTGGTAGTTCCAATTTGGACAATCTTTGTTCTTGTGTCAATTTGGAGAGTGTTGGTGCCATCTTTGTTGTTGCTCATTGTATTCTTTCTAATTTCTTTATATTCTTTTTAGTACTGGGTGTCCATAGTGTCACAGCATACTCCAATCTTGGTCTTATCAGTATAACTAATATTTTCTTTACCATTTACTCATCCAAATAATCAAAAGCCACTTTCATCAACCTTAGTAAATTGGTTTCTCTATTTTGTTTATATGTTTGTCTGGTGACATGTCTTTGCTGATAATTACTCCTAGGTCGCTTTCCGAGCTCACTTTTTTTTTTTACTTCTTCACCAGTTTTCTATTTCCTCAATATTCTATTTTTACTTTTTCCAAACTCCATTATAGTACATTTCTTGATGTTTTTCACTTGCCACTTTTGACTCCATTTCCAAACTTTATCTAGGTCTTTCTGTAGTGATTCACAATCTTCCTCTGCATTTTCTTTCTATAGTATTTTTGCATCATCTGCAAAGAAGTTCATATAACTTTTCACATCTTCATCCATGTCATATATTAGGAGTTACCATTGTGATTTCTTAGTACATGGAGCAGAGATTCAGTTATGTGTGATAGAAACTGGTTTGCCATCATATATCATAGTACCTTCTAATATACTTTGTCTTTTGCAGGCAGTTAGTTTGTTCAGCAGTGCACTTCAATCAGGGCAGCTTGGACCACTCATCAACCAGTTTGGCCTTGGGGAAGAGGCTGTGTTGGCAGCATCTTCTTGTGACATGGAGGCCTTTATCAAGGTTAGCTTTAACCCACCTGGGCCGATGGCCTCAAAATTCGCAACCCCCTAGGACCGCATTTATCATAAAAAAAATAAACTCTTACAAATTACTCTGGAAAAAATTCTACTGTTAGTAGACATGACAATGCATTATCCTACCAGTTTTTATTGCTCTACTCACCATGGTTGTCTCAGAATAATAACTGATAGTTGGAGAAGATTGTGGTAGCGGCAACTCTCTGCCTCTGGCACGGGGTTGGAGAAGACTGTGGTAGCGGCAACTCTCTGCCTCTCTGGCACGGGTGCAGCATGGTGTTTTATATTACACTTATATGATTTACTGATATACTTATTTTACATTTATATTACACTTACATAACACACATTTATGTTTTTACGTGTTTTCACTCGTATTGGCTGATTATAATTACGTATGTTTTATCACTCTTTATTCAATATGCACCCACATGTGAGTATTTATACAGCTATGAACATTCTTATCTTACACTTATATTATTTACTAATATATTTATTTTACACTTACATAACACTTATATTTATATTTTTACGTGTTTTCACTCATATTGGCTGATTATAGTTACGTATGTTTTATCACTCATTATTCAATACGCATCCACATGTGAGTATACAGCCATGAACATTCTTATCTTACACTTATATTATTTACTAATATCATACTTATATTACACTTACATAACACTTATATTTATGTTTTTACGTGTTTTCACATGTTTTATGTGTTTTCACTCATATTGGCTGATCCTAGTTACGTATGTTTTATCATTCATTATTCAATACGCACCCACATGTGAGTATTTATACAGCCATGAGCATTCTTATCTTACACTTATATCATTTACTAATATCATACTTATTTTACACTTATATTACACTTACATAACACTTATATTTATGTTTGCAGTTTTCTCGTGTTCATGCTCACAGTACTACCATAGGCCTTACCTCACAACCAAATATGGCAGCGTACCAATGCTGGCATGGTTTTTATTGGCGCTCAAAGTAGCTGTCCCATTTAAGGACTGTCGGATGTTTACGACACAGTCCTGTTTAAGGCCTGTCGGATTGGATGGGTTAAGGACCAGACCTCCTAGTGTTAGACTTTGGTGGATGTAGTGCTTTGACCTCTATTCCCTTGTGTATCATCCAGAGATGAGTGCCAACACAATAGATCAGTGTTTGTGAATGGAGAAGGCCTTTGCAGAAAGAACCCCAATGCAGAAATCAAAACCTCACCAGTTCACTGATCAAGGACACATCACCTACCTCATCAATCTGTTGCCCTGATTCTCTCTCAGAGGAAACCCACGATCCCCAAGAAGCTGGCCATGGCCATTGGTACAGCCTACAAGTATCTTGGTGAAAAGATTTTGTATTGTTGTCTGGAAGGGGTGTACATGATAGTGTACCATTAGCTGCTCTGTGTCTCCTGTGTGGTGTTTCACTTAATCACCAACTGCATGAGCCCTTCCCTGACCCAGCCACAAGTGCAGTGTCATAACAACTGGCTCACCTCCTAATTACCTCCAGTCTTTGTAACCATCTCCAATCCTCTACCCATCACCAATGTATTTTCCTTCCATACCACCCCATTCGTGTACACATTGAACAGTCATGGAAACATAACACAACACTGGGATGGCTCCACCTTCATCTCTAACCACTTACTCATCATTCCCAACCCTGACACAAGCTTTACTACTCATGTAAAAGCATTTGAATATCCTTAGCAGCTTTCCATCTGTCCTATGTATCTTCTATACCTCCCATAATGATTTCCTGTATACCCTGTCCTTTCTCTAAATTCATAAAGGCCCCAAAAATATCATTACCTTTTAAAAAACTTCTCACAGGTCTGCCTTGCCACAAAAATTTGATCTGCACATCCTCAATCTTTCTTAAACCCACACTATTCTTCTCCTAGTCCTCTCCTATTAACACCCACTTATGCCTTTCCAACAACACTCAACACATTGATCACTCTAAAACTACCACATTTCCATTTCTCCCCTTTTCCTTTGTGCATACATACACCAATGGCTTTTTTCCCTCTTATGAGGGAGGTAGCCAAAATCAAAGGCATAATCCACTCCCTCTTTTCTTGGTTCCTCCTGAATGACGGGTCATCCCTGCATCTCACCCACTGCCCTGGGTCAGAAGCAGTGTAGCAAGACACAGCACATCCACAGCATGGCCGCTTCATTTAATAACGACCTCCCCCATCCCCTCGTGTAGAAAAAGAGATGGAGAGAACTCCCTTTGGGCTGCATCAAAATATCATTCACACATACTCCTTCACCCCCACCATCCCCCACCCACTCCCATGCATCACAGCATCATCTATACACAACCATTCTCCACTCCCCTCAACTTTTCTTCTCCCTTCCTTCCTCAACAGACTTTCCCTCTTTCTCAATGCCCCATTTACCCCATCCATCCATCTCATCCTTGGTCGCCCCCTCATGTTCACTCCCACCTCTGCCTTCCACACATCTTTTACTAATCTTTCTTCACTCATTCTCTCCATGTGTCCAAACCATCCCAATACTCTTTCATCAATCCTATCTCCCAACTCCCCTTCCACCCTTGCTCTCCTCCTCACCTCATTTCTCACACTATCCAGCCTAGTAACCCCTGCCATACTCCTCAGGCATTTAATTTCAAACACATTTAAGCTCTTTCTTATATTCCATGTTTCTACCCCATACAGTGTTGTTGGCACAATCACCCCTTCATACAATGCCCTCATAGCATCCATCCCCAGATGTCTATTTCTCATTACACTTTTTAATCCCCCAAGGCATTTACTTGTTTCTTTCAATCAACATTCTACCTCC
This sequence comes from Oratosquilla oratoria, assembly GCF_046742065.1. NCBI lineage: Eukaryota > Metazoa > Arthropoda > Malacostraca > Stomatopoda > Squillidae > Oratosquilla > Oratosquilla oratoria. Next base: position 85,244,906 of record NC_134783.1, read on the forward strand.
ACCACCTCTCCCTTTCCCACCACACTCTTACCCTAGTATCTAAAGCTATCCAGTTCCTCCAGTCTCTCTCCTTTAATACTCACTTCCAATTTGCACCTCCCCCCATGTACATCACATTTCTTTACTTTTACCCACATTTATCTTCAATTTCTTTTGCACATGTTCCCAAACTCTGTCACTAACTTCCTTACTCCCTCCTCCAATCCTGCCACTAGTACAGTGGTTGTCAGCAAACAACAACTGGCTTGTCTCCCATTTTTCTCAATTTTCTTTAACCATCTCCAATCCCTGGCCCATTACTCTTGCATTTACCTCTCCCACCACCCCATCCATGTATAAATTGAACAGCCAAGGCAACAACATATCCTTAGTGGAGTCCCACCTTTACCTCAAACCACTCTCCATTTCTAATTCTAACACAGGCTCTACTACTATTGTAAAAACTCTTGATTGCTCCTAAAAGTTTTCTTCCTATCCCATATATCTGCAATGCCTCCCACAGTCCCTGTCTACCCTGTCATAAGCCTTTTCCAAATCCATAAAGCCCCCAAAAATATCCTTATCTTTACCTGAAGCTTTTTCACATATCTGCCATACCACATCTGGAATTGCAAATTGGATACTGAAAGAGTGTATATATGAACTGACAGACAAACTATACAAAGTAATTAACTTCTCACTCAAAGAGGGAAAGGTGCCACAAGATTGGAAAGACACAAACATAGTACCAATATATAAAGGAGGAAATAGGGAAGATCCTACAAACTTCAGACCAGTATCCCTCACAAGCACAGTAGCAAAAATAGGTCATCAGGAACAAGTGGACCAAACACTTGGAAGATAACAAAATAATAAACCCCAAACAATTAGGCTTTAGAAGTGGAAGATCGTGCACCACAAACCTAATCTGCTTTTACTAGAGATTAATTGAGATAATACAAGAAAGAGATGGATGGGCAGATTGCACCTTCTTGGATTTGCAAAAAGCACTTGACAAGGTACCACACAAAAAAAATAATAAATAAAATTGAAAAAATGGGAGGAATTCAAGGCAAACTGTTGGAATGGGTGAAGGATTTCTTAACTGGGAGAAAAATGAGTGGTACTTAGAGACAAAAATTCGAAATGGGAAGATGTGAATAGTGGCATCCCACAAGGCTCTGTCTTGGCTCCTTTAATGTTTGCCATATACATAAATGATATGGATGAGGGAGTAAATTGTTACATGAACTTTTTTGCTGACGATGACAAATTACTCGAGAGTAAGAACAGAAGAAGATTGGAGATTGCTGCAAGATGACCTGGATATAATATGGGAATGGAGTCGGAGATATAAGATGAATTTCAACATTAAAAAATGTAGCATAATGGAATTTAGAAAAAGTAAAAATAAAATTGGAAACAAAGAAGTAAAAAAAGTAAACTCAGAGAGGGACCTAGGAGTAATCATCTTAAGTGACATGACACCTGACAAACATGTAAATAAATTATTTGGAGAGACTTACAACTTATTATAATCAATGAAAGTGGCCTTTGACTACATAGATGAGGAGATGGTTAAAAAAAAAAAGTTGTTACACTGATAAGACCGAAATTAGAATATACTGTATCAATGTGGGCACCTAGCACAAAAAAGAACATAAGAAAATTAGAAAGAATCCAAAGAGCAGCAACAAAAATGGCACCTACACTGTCAAATCTGACATATGAACAAAGATTGGAGAAATTACAGTTGTCAACACTAGAACAGAGAAGGGAAAGAGGCAACTTGTTGACCATTTTCAGAATTATGAAAGGGATGGAAGTTCTCGATAGAGACAACTTATTAAAGTGGGATAGAAGAGAAACAAGAGGACACAAAAAGAAACTAAAGAAAGACAGTTACATAGAGTTGGGAAGTGGCTATGTTCTACCAGAGTGTAGATCACTGATGGATTTTCTTAGCATGTGGAATCTGCTAATCTGTAACTGCTTTGGCCAGAAAGTTGACTTGTTGCTTCAGATCCCACCACTTACCACCAGAACATAGGTTTGTTTATTTGGATCCCACTGCTTACCACCAGAATGTATATTTGTTGTCTACATTGGGTTTGGAGGCATTGAGACCAATGAAGTTGTGGTTTGTTCTTTTTAATCTCTCTGAGACTCAACTGATCTACATCTCAAGTCAGTACATGAGAAAAATACCGGTGGTTGCCAATGGCATAATTTACATACAATACAGGTAGTCGTCAACTTGCGACTGATTGACTTTATGACCGTCTGGTCGGCAGGTGTCACTCTCTTGCCAGATGGTAGAAAAGTTTAGTTTTTCTAGTTTTGTTCAACATAGGTTTAACACAAGCCATTCCAAGACTCCAAACACCTATACTGAAAACTTGGTCTCAGTTACATGTCTTATTTATTTTGTCATCCCTTGGTAAGATTTTTTTTTTTTATGAAACTCCTCACTCGTGTGTACATCATGATAAAATATCCCCCACACACGTCTCTCTTCCAGTGTGGTCAGATTTATTTTGTTCAGTCTTCAAAAGATCAATTTCTCATACAAGGAATCAGCATAGTTTAATCTTCATGACCTCCAGTTTATGTATGTAGATGCATGGTATAGGGGGTAGGCTGTTCAGGGTGGTCAGGTTTAACATAAGTAATAGATCTTGTGTTAGGGTAGGAAAGAAAGTTGGAGGATAGTTGGAAATGAAGGTGGGGCTGCACTAGGGTTGTGTAATGTCACCATGGTTGCTCAACATGTACAGATAGTTGTTGACTTATGACCAGTTTTTCCGAGTTATCATCATGCACTTAAAAAAATTAACGAGTTCCATTGGCACAGCATAGTACCACTCACAAAAACAAATGTTTCCCACTACTGATTATGGCTCCGCACTCACGTGGTGCACCGAATCACCCTTTGTCAGTATTGGTGGATGCCAGGTAGGGTCTGTCCAGAGGTTTAAACACTGGAAGACTGTGTGATTTATCCACAGGAAAGAGTAGGGTTTCACATCTCTTTCGCAAGGCGCAGCCCCACGGGACCATGGCTTGACTGTAGCATTTTGCCTGGTGTTTGGCACCGAGTGGGCAGTGGCTTCTGGCTCAGGGTGCGAAAAGAGAGATGAATGTTGAGCTTGGTGCCCATGCACCAGGCAGATAGGTGAGGTTCCAAGATGATGACTGCGGCTTCGTGGGTGGTGAGAGACACGGCTACTGGAAGTGGTAATTTTTGTTGGGTTTTGAGGTAATCAGTGCTTTTGACGGTTTACGTCGGGCCTTACATACCAGCGAGATGGCTCGAGACGGCCAAGCCAGCTCGCATCCTGTGCACTGGTTGGCAGCTGTCATTGTTGCTCTGACCCATAACTCATGGTTGCTACTTTCGGGTATGCAGCTTGGCTTGTCCCGATCGAACTCGTGTTGTGGCATGTTGATTGGCTGAGAGAGAGCTGCTGTGAACCGCAGCACATTGAGTAAAGGATAACTGCCTAACATGCCCTAACAGAAGTCAAGGTTAGAGATGAGGTAGTTTAGATCCTCAAAAAGATATCAGCCATGTAGTTGTACTCCATGTGTCCCAGCAGCTGGGATATGAATGCCTTGAATTATGGAGAGGGGTTCTTCTCTGGGGTATGATGGATAATCCTAACATTTTTACCCATACATTTAGATCAAAGACTGACTTGAGACCAAATCAACTTATGACTGGTCAATCAGAACCTAACCCGGTCATAAGTCGACAACTACCTGTATTCAAATGGTGGCTGTTGCCAAATTATGTTGTATGCATTTATTCTCTACTATCTACTGCTTAATTTATTTCTTCAATGTACAATACACAAACTGAGTATGGACACTGTATTCATAGTTTTTATATACAAGCAATGGTGTATATGGTAAAAATTATATTGGTTGTCTGACAACTTGCAGTTGGCAATGAAGGATGCAGGTGTCATTTCACACACAGCCAAATGACTGCAGGTGAGGTCTGACACAATATGGGGTCCCGTGGGAGTTTCCGGAGAGGTGATCTGATATGCTGTAACTAAATTGTGTGTGTGCACACTTTGAACATCTAAGGGATTGAATATTTCATTCAGTCATCTTGTAATACATCACCCTCATCTCTCCTTTAAATATTTTTTCCAGGAACTCCACACTTCCCAACCACTCTGTCTATTGGTTCGTCTCCTACCCTAGCATTGAGATTTCCCAATACCACAACAGTGACATTTTTCCCTAAACCCTCTGAATTAATTTAAATCTATCCAAAAACCCTCCCTTTCCTCTATACATCTTCTCATCACCAAGCCCATATGCACTTACAAAAACCCACATCTCCCTGCCCAATTTCACCTTCATCCACATTAACCTTATAGAAACCTTCCATGCCCCACACCTATCTCTTCACTTAATAGTAGTCACCCTTTCTCTCTCTCATCCTCTCTTCACTCCTGACACCCTCCCAACTACACTCAAACACGCCCCTTCCTTTCAACTTAGTTTCACTCATTGCTAACATCCATCTTACAAACATACTGCCTATCTCAACTCCGAGACCTTCATAAGCAAACCCCCCCCCACTTTTTTTTTTTTTTTTTTTTATTATTATTATTATTATTATTATTATTATTATTATTATTATTATTATTATTATTATTATTAATAATAATAATTATGTCCCCTTTCAGGCTACAGAGATTAGGATGCCTAGTCTTATTCCTGTCCCATTTTTGTTGCCTTTTACAAATCAAGTGGGAACACTGGTAGTATTCCTTCTCTCCTACCACAGGATTCACTGAAAAAGGAAATGAATATTCAGAGAAGTGAAACAGGACAGTATTCAGAGTGGGAGGACAGTATAACAGAGGGATAGTCACATTATAATAAAGTAGCATAATTTCTCTATGAATAGAGATTTCCTCTATCACAGACAAAATTATGTGTGGCCCTGGTCCATAGGAGCACTACATATAGACCCTAAAGCATTAGCTGGATACTATTGAGCAGACTTCAAACCCACGATACATGCAGCCAATACCTCGGGAGTAAAACAGAATTACATACACACTCCTCCAGTATACTCCTGGACCTTTGACACATTTAGCAACCTCACTAGCCAGACCATTGCCACCTTCATTTCTGTTATCTGTCCATCTGCACCTTTAAGTCAAGTCTTGTCATATTCTTACCCATTTTTCATTGGGTCTCCTTTTTTGCCTCCTTCACCTTACATTTGGCTTTTCCCTTCTTGTACCTCCTGTATGCAACAACCACATGCACTCCTTTTCTACTACTGCCTTCACTTCACTCCACCATTCACCACCCTTGCTTCAATTCCCTCCCATCTTCCTTGTCTCATATACCATATTTGCACACTGTCACTTTCTCCTTAAAACATGGCCATTCTTCTACTTCCCTTTATCCCACACCACCTCCCATAACTCTTAGCTTCTTGTATTTTTTCTTTTCCTTATCTTTAATTTTTTTATTTTTCAGCCCCTCTCTACCTCCCACCCTTTTCCTCTTCCACTCTTATTTTCCCTTCAACCAAACAAATGATCTGACATTCTCCCATTCTCTCCCCTGAAAGCATGAAAATCCAGAACTCTTTGTATCCTTTGGATACCACTACAATGTCCAAATATGCCAACCACCCTTCTATTCACCTTCCTTTCCCATGTATATTTGTGCTTGGCTCTCTTCTTAAATACTGTTTGCAATATTCAACTCCCTTTTTATACACATCTCCAACATCATCTCTCCACTAAGATTCTTACCTGGCACCCCAAACCTCCTTACTACTATATCGGTTTACCCCCTACTCTACATTGAGATCTCCCAACATTACATTCACTTTCCTCCCAAAACTCTTTAAATAATTAAATCTATTCAAAATGCCTTCCTGTCCACTTCACTTTTCCCACAATCTGGTCCATATATAATCACAAAAATCCACATATCCCATCCTATTTTTATCTTTACTCACATTAACCTGAAAGACACTTCCCTCCACACCAGCACACTTTCCTATCACATTACTTACTAGCAGAACCGTACTCCATTACCTTCCTTCATCACTCCTGACACAGTTCATGCCACACCCCCAAACTCATAATCACTCCTCCCTTTTAACTTTTTTCACTTAATGCTAACACATTCATTTTCCTTCTTGCATGTATACTGTCAAT